>NW_026046762.1:0-29031 GCF_023864275.1 Schistocerca cancellata | reverse complement strand
GCGTGTTTGGCGCCGTGCAGGTGAGCGCCACAATCAGGACTGCATACGACCGAGGCACACAGGGCCAACACCCGGCATCATGGTGTGGGGAGCGATCTCCTCCACTGGCCGTACACCACTGGTGATCGTCGAGGGGACAATGAATAGTGCACGGTACATCCAAACCGTCATCGAACCCATCGTTCTACCATTCCTAGACCGGCAAGGGAACTTGCTGTTCCAACAGGACAATGCACGTCCGCATGTATCCCGTGCCACCCAACGTGCTCTAGAAGGTGTAAGTCAACTACCCTGGCCAGCAAGATCTCCAGATCTGTCCCCCATTGAGCATGTTTGGGACTGGATGAAGCGACGTCTTACGCGGTCTGCACGTCCAGCACGAACGCTGGCCCAACTGAGGCGCCAGGTGGAAATGGCATGGCAAGCCGTTCCACAGGACTACATCCAGCATCTCTACGATCGTCTCCATGGGAGAATAGCAGCCTGCATTGCTGCGAAAGGTGGATATACACTGTACTAGTGCCGACATTGTGCATGCTCTGTTGCCTGTGTCTATGTGCCTGTGGTTCTGTCAGTGTGATCATGTGATGTATCTGACCCCATGAATGTGTCAATAAAGTTTCCCCTTCCTGGGACAATGAATTCACGCTGTTCTTATTTCAATTTCCAGGAGTGTAGATGAACGATGACAAGTGTCGCAGGTTTACCATCGAAAATGTAAGGCAGCGCCATATGCCCATTCAGAAGCATCACAGCAGGCTGCAGCTATGTTATTTTGAGGTAGCAGATCGATGATGCCCATCGAGGTGTGAGTATGCCATGGGAAAACCTCAAGGCCAGCACGTCAGAGCGATCAGCTACGCTTTGTGTCGAAAAGCAAACGGTTGATGAGGACGTCTTCTGTCTATGGATGTGTGTGGTCGAACTGGGGATGTGCTACCGTTCGTTAGACTAACAGTCCTCGTATACCATCATTATAGACGTGAGAGCGATTGTCATTTTGACAACGGAATGGAATCCTGATGAGCAGATAAACCTATGACTGAAAAATGTTATGGTGTAGACTGAAAGAACCAAACGATTTACCAAACGGGATAAGCATAAATATCAGAATGTTCGGTGACGATGCTGCTGCGTAAAAGAAAGCGTCATCGTTGGACAACCGTGCAGCGACTGGACATACTAATAACGAAGGAGGCACATTGTACACTATTCATTCGATACACAGGTTGAATCATCTAACACTTGCACCGCAAATATAACGGGCAGTGCTATTCATGTGCAGTTTCCAGAGAATGGATTGGTAGTCAGGGATTCGTAATTTTAGCCAGTAAACGGATTTTAATAATACTTAGAAAGTGAAATTTGTGCACACGTACACTTCTTTAAATGGGACAATACCTGTAGACATTTACAAGCTAAAGGCAGGAGAAATTAGAATGTCAGTGGTGTATGTTGGAGGATTTTAGCGCAAATCGTTTACGAGATATCTTATATTTACAAAAGTTCTCACAGTGACACTTCTGCAATACCTGCGGTAGCACACTCTAAAGAATAACACAACCGCATACACTAGTTACGTAGATCCTGGCCAGTAACGAGACAATCGGCTATTTTACAATGTTAAAAATATGGTTCGCATTGTTAATATTCTGATTGATCATAACATTCAAGTATTATTTACGGTCAATATTCTCACAAAAGATTTTATTTTTATTTAATTAAGACTCAAATATCATTAAATATCAATATTTGGTCACGTGATCGAAAACGCTCTGTTATTGGCAGAAGCTCTAGTGATGTCACAGATAGGAATAAGACGAAGCTATATGTGTGTTACAGGAGTGTTAGCTGAAGTTCTTAGGTTTTTACGTAGTTTTTCTGCAACCAGATTAGCTATTTAGCGACAGTAAACGCAATTAAAAGTTTTAAGTAACGATAAAAAGGAATTTTGTGAACGCTGATGGTGGAAACCTTCCGAAAATTAATCCGTTTATGCTCTACCCATTTTGAGCGGTGATATATGCAACGACGGACATTCTTTTCTCTGTTCCCTGCAACATCAATAGACTCCCTCAAAACTAAGGAACTGTTCACCTTTCGCATATCGATTCCTGTCTTATAACTATATTGTCGACTGTCAGTCATGAACTACGACCCAACGCACAATAAAATTATCCTTGGCAAATCTTAGTTCTAATTTTCCCTGTGTAAGATATTCGGCAAGGAGAAAACCCCCCAGCAGGCTTTCTGTGGAGCAATGTGAAGTGCGTTACACTACACATCAAGTGGACAGAGGTTGGAATGCTGGTAGGGTCACACATTTTTATGTTTTACACAAAATACGAAAGCAGCATTACCAAGAACTCATTCTGGCAGTTGTTTAAATGGTGGGATGTATTAAATATAGATTCAAATTAATCTCAGTCCGGCCAGTGGATAAATGTATTTACTTTGCGTACAAATAATTCATTTTTTTCGAAAACATTGCTACGGGTGAAGATATCACCATACCCCCACCGTACAGTTAGGTGTTGGATGCTGATGTTTGGTGTACAGAGAGACATAAAGCATGTACAACATGCAAGAAACAGAAACGTAAGGACTGTGATGTTTGTAAGTGTCTGAAGCAGATTACCTCCTCTCTTCACTTAAGGTGATGGAAATTCAAAAGTTTAAACAATAAGGATCCTAGCTGGACTGTACGAAAAAAAAACATTGTTCCTAACAAAGTAAAACGTGCGTTGTTACATTAACTAAAAAATATCTTTTTTTAACGTGACGTGTGTGAACAGCTATGGAAGCACATCTGAACGGCAAGGTAAACAAAATCGTATTCTGTTTCTGATCGGGGTGGTGAAGTTTTGTAATTGGGATTTGGTTTTCATATGAGACAGCTGTCGATTCGATTCACAAATAAGTTAAAAATTGTTTTGGGGTCGATTCGAACCAGCGATGGATGGATATAATCCATAATTCGATGGTATGTCGCTCAGACGACTAAGCTTCCGAACAGTGTACTTGAATTGGGTAGTTTGGTCCCTTCAACACCCACAAACCAACCAACTTGAATTGGGTAAAACGACAATTTTCACCAAGAGTGTAATTTCGTTCAGTGACGCAATACCTCCTTGTAACACTGGGAAAGTACACCTCAGAGGTAAAGTAATCTTAACTTAGAATGCAAGACATTTGTAATTAAATTAGGGAACTTGTGCGTCGACATGGTGGCATTTTACTGGTACAGTGCAACCACATTCTATGCACTTTCTCATTCTTTGGAACACTCATAAGCAATTTTTCAGGAATTTTTTACAGACGTATTTGTAAAGTATGCAACCCACTTTCCGGTACGCAAATTCCAGAACAAGACATCACTGTGAATCAACTTTATGACAATGGGAGCCACAAGCTAGCTAGTGACGCCATAGGCGTCAGTATTGGGACAAGGGTGATTCTGCCCCGAAATACTGTTATCCAAGATGGCGGCGATGACGTCATCCAAGTAGGCGGCGATGAAGACATCCAAGATGGCGACCATGACGTCATTCAAGATGACAGATTTTGCCAGGAAGTTTGAATTTTGGCCAGAAGATAGAGCAATTGAGCAACCTCCAACAACCGAACCCCTCCCCCCACTCTCCCAGAAACTTGGTGGGAAAGTCAAATTCCAACAGGATAATGCATCACACCTCTGCTAACCTAAGAAAATCGCTGGAAGATAAGTCACTTGGGCTACTTCCACTAACCTAAGTCACCTAACCGCCACCTCCTCCTAGGGATTCGTGGGAAAAGGACTCAGCCTGCACTGGGCTGCTAGAGACAGGAAGGAGTGTACTTTATTTATTTTGTGACAATTTACTTAGGGATGGAGTATATCTATTACAATGATACAGAACACACGCACTGACGTGCCACACAGCATACGGACCTGGAAACTACTCCTAAATAACTCATGAATAATGCTCTACACACGTGAATATTAATTGTAAACTGTCAAAATAATGCATTGTACAGCCTACAGACATGCAAATCACTCGTAAATAATGCATTACATTTACTTCCAGAAACCCACGCAACTCGAAAATTGTCAAAATAATAATCCATCTCAAATACTCTGCAAACATGCTTGCTAATTGTCAACTGTCAAAACCATTGCAACAGAGTTTATTTAAACAATTAGAGCTGTAGATATAGGAAGTATGCAGCAGACCTCAGCAGTTACGGTGGCTAGGACAGTTGCAAAGTCGAAGGGAAAGAATAAGGTTCTGCTGTTAGGTAGTTCTCATGGCAGAGGGGTAGGCCACCAGTTGCAGGAAGTGTTGGGGAGTGAGTACCTGGTCACCAGTATTGTGAAGCCTAATGCAGGATTGTCTCGGGTGACTGTTAACATAGGGGGGTTATGTAGGGATTTTACTAAAGAGGATCAGGTAGTGATTGTGGGTGGGGCAGGTAATAGTATTGATAGGGATGGGGAGTATGACATAGATGGTGACCTGTAAAAGATAGCCACTCAGACTGGCAACACGAATGTGCATTTTGGGGAACTGTTTCAGCATCATGATCGGCCTCACCAGGTGTAATAACATGAGACTTGAGGGTGCACTGATGACGGAAGGCATGGGTCACATTTCAGTATTGTCGGTGGAGTCTATCACCAGGACGGGTTTCACTAGACATGGTCTGCACCTCAACAGCAATGGGAATGGTAGGTTGGCAAAGCTTATAGGAGACAGCATAGGTGGGGGTGGTGGGATCACTCGTGGGAAAATTCCTGAAGTAGTGGGTGTTAGAGCTGCATCTTTTTTAGACTGAAGTCAGCTGATAGGTATTCCTGCTTAAGGGAAGTCTCTCTAACAAAGGAACCACTTTCGACAAAGCTTAGGTATTCGAGTAATGAGGGAACTAGTATGTTGTTGTTGTTGTTGTGGTCTTCAGTCCTGAGACTGGTTTGATGCAGCTCTCCATGCTACTCTATCCTGTGCAAGCTTCTTCATCTCCCAGTACCTACTGCAACCTACATCCTTCTGAATCTGCTTAATGTATTCATCTCTTGGTCTCCCCCTACGATTTTTACCCTCCAAGCTGCCCTCCAATACTAAATTGGTGATCCCTTGCCGCCTCAGAACATGTCCTACCAGCCGATCCCTTCTTCTGGTCAAGTTGTACCACAAACTTCTCTTCTCCCCAATCCTATTCAATACTTCCTCATTAGTTATGTGATCTACCCATCTAATCTTCAGCATTCTTCTGTAGCACCACATTTCGAAAGCTTCTATTCTCTTCTTGTCCAAACTATTTATCGTCCATGTTTCACTTCCATACATGGCTACACTCCATACAAATACTTTCAGAAATGACTTCCTGACACTTAAATCAATACTCGATGTTAACAAATTTCTCTTCCTCAGAAACTAGTATATTTCATCAAAATATACAAGATACTAGAGATGAAGTTAGTGAACTGCTTGTAGATGTTGACTCTGAAATTATTGGTATATCTGAACACTTCTTAAATAAGGAGATAATTCAGAGGCTTCCTTTACCAGAATACAGGTTGGCTGGCAGCCTTTCCAGGAGCTCTTTGCGGTGTGGGGGAGTAGCCACGTATGAGAAAAACGGCATCCCATTGGAGTCAATTGATGTTTCAAAGTACTGCAATGAAAAGGTGTTTGAATGTTGTGCAGGTGTGGTTAAATTTATTGGAGCTCAACTTCTAACTGTTGTTATTTATAGATGCCCAGACTCCAATTTCACAACATTTTTGGAAAAGCTAGAGTAGATTCTTGGTTCACTTTATAGGAAATACAAAAAGTTAGTTATATGTGGTGACATCAATATTAATTGCATAAGTGATTGTGCAAGGAAAAGGATGCTGGTAGACCTCCTTAATTCATATAATCTTATGCAAACCGTATTCTTTCCAACGAAAGTGCAAGGGAACAGTAGAACATCCATAGACGACATTTTTGTTCATTCCTCTCATTACTAGAAGGGCATTCTGTTAGCAAAAAGGTGAATGGCCTTTCAGATCATGAGGCTCAAATTTTAACTCTAAAAGATTTTTGTCCTGCAACACATGTTAAATCCAGTTGCTGTAGAGATCTTTGTAAACCTTATCAAGGAACAAGAGTGGCAAGATGTTTGTAGTGCTGATACAGTAGACGATAAATATAATGCTTTCCTCAAGACTTTTCTCGTGCTCTTTGAAAGTTGCTTTCCGTTAGAACGTTCAAAACAGGGTACTAGCCTGGGTGGCTGACTAGAGGGATAAGAATATCTTATAGAACAAAGTGGCAGTTATATCAAAACGTTAGAAACAGTCAAAATCTAAATGCAGCAGCCCATTACAAACAGTATTGTAAGGTGCTTCAAAATATTATTAGGAAGGCAGAAAGTATGTGGTATGCAGATAGAATAGCTAAGTCTCAGGATAAAATTAAAACCATATGGTCGGTCGTAAAGGAAGTGGCTGGTCTGCAGAGACAGGAAGAATCAGTGCGTAGTGGGAATGTCCGTGTTACTAATAAGTGACATATATGTACAGTATTTAATAATCAATTTCTGAATATAGCAGGTGAACTAAATAGAAATCTAGTCCCAACAGGGAATCATATAGCGCTCTTAGAAAAAAGTGTTCCGAGACTCTAATGGATATGACGGGGTATCTAGCAGAATACTGAAGTATTGTCCTATGTATGTTAGCCCAGTACTTAGACGCAACGGTCCAGCACGCAGTTACGACTCAGGGAGAAATTCTCCACCACGTGACCGAAAAGAAAGAAACTATGGAATCTACCGACATAACGACAGACGATATGATCGTAACGACAGACCTGAACTGCATCAGAATTAGCGGGATTTAAACAGGGCAGGGCCCTCTCGTCACGGTGAATTTGTAGAAGTTAGCTCTCCAAATCCCAATAACGACGGGCGCCAACAAAGAGACAATAGGCAATGACTCACACCGCTGGCAGCCACAAAACATACTTATGACTCAGTGTTGTTGTGTGGGTGCATTCTTGCTTCTTAGTTGCACGATTACGTAACGACTATAAGGCTCACATACTTAGAACATTTACCAGTACTGCTAATGAGATTTTAATGCAACATTTTGGTTTACTTGAAAATACATTCTGAATTAAAGTACTTTCTGAGAGATACCAGATGACACAATGGTTAGTTTATGTGACAGCTACACGATTATATCACGACGTTACTAATGTGTGACAATTTACAATGTTGCTTTTGCGGTGTTTCTGTTTTATATCTGCACAGTTTTTCTGAATTATTCTGGAAAGTAAAACATATTTTAGTAGTAACTTTTGTGGTATAGCTACAGTGAGACAGCCTCTTTCGTAGCACAACAATACGTTACAGCACAGTACTTTCTTCATCACAACAATAAGTGCAATAACTAAGATATCTACACGCAAAGCATTTCACTTTTGTTTATCATTAGGTAAGTACATTGACTTCTGCAGAACTTAGCTTTCGGAGGACGATAACTACGAGACTTCCACAGAGATTATCTTACAACATGACGCACAGTTTAACGCTACAGGACACGCATTTCAGTGATTAATTTTGTACTTAAAACATTTATTTTTTAAGATTTTTGAAATACAAAGAAAGTTTTCCGTGATTTCATTCCATTGTTGTAATCTGTAACACCTGAGGGTATAATTACATTGATCCTCAGGGGGTACACGCTTACTTTGTGTATCATGTGTTTGGCAAGCACAAGGAGCCCTAGCTAATATGGTATTTGCTTATACAACTTTACACATCAGTACCATATTCCTCTAACACATAAATTACATAGATATCTGGTCATTTAACTGAGAGAGACAAACTTTTTTACTACGGCAGTGACAGATGTTTACGTAATTACACCGTTGGATAACTTCACACTTACGAAATTGTATTTTGCCTGTACTTCGTGAACTGTTCATATTTTTTGGACCCCTTGTGATATTATGAGAGCTTTGAATGATATATTTGGTATGGGATCACGATTTTTAAAGTACATTTGAGGCAGATGACACTTCTGACATGAGCAGAGAAATTTTTTAGGTTTTGAAATTATTGGAGGAAGCTACGACGATTTTGAGAGTTGACTGACGTGTTATGATGTTATTATTACGATGACTATGTGTATTATGCTGTTGCGGTATGTTTATGAACAATAAGCTGATGCTATATGAGGAATTTGATTATGCTATGTATTTATTATGATGAAATATTGTAGTGTTGTCGCAAGATTGACGTGTCGACGAATATGTATATGTGTAATAAGGTAAGGAATAATGAGTAGTGGTTAGGGACTCTGACTTGTGATAAAGGATGTTGGAAACCAAGAATCGTACTTTAAGAGTTATGAAATGTGTGTGTATATGCGTGAATGTATCACAATGCCAGCGAAAATTCTTTGGACACTGTTATATTCATAAGATTTTGTTTCTACACATTTGCAATGCAAATTCTTGACCTGTGAAATATTTTTATATGAGACTGTCACTGTAGCGGAAACTGTTGTCGTAAATATTTCCGTAAGAAAGTTACGTGACCACCTGCACGTAATGCGTCGTGGGCACCCAGCTGCGTCAGATGCCTGGAAAAAAAGCCATTAGTGTGTGCGTTTTCAGAGGCACAGGTAGAAAAGAAAAAAAAAAGGGAGGCCATAATTCTCGCTATTGACATTCCTTTATAGAAAGCACCGCAAATACGACACGCTCATTACTTGGAAACATTCTTACATCTGCACACCTGATTATGACAAGTACCTTTCTACGAGAATTGAGAGATTTTTTTACTATCTTACGAAATGCCAAATGGCTAATGAACGATGTTTCATGCCTTCCTTTGTACATATTTGTTCATTTTCTTTAATATCTAGTTCCTAGCTGCACTGCAGCATTGGTTAAAATAAAATTTTATAGATGTACTAATATAAATATTTTATGCCTACAGACCCAGTAAAGAATAACTTTGATGTACTTAAAAGAACGAAGGAGCACAAAAACACATTTCCCTTCACAGGAATTGCTTACAGAATTTTCTTTTCAAGTACTTGGTAATTTCTTTTGTAGAATAAATTGTGATGCATCACTGTAGTGTTATGATGTGACATAGTTATTAAACATGACCATTTTTACTATAATATTTTTTCTGCTTGAGCTTTGTCATGTTTAGTTATAAGTTATTGCATTTGCTGCTGCTGTTTGCTAGGCGTAGTGTTACTGAATTTGACTTTGTGTTACTCTGCTAAGCCAGTTTATTACTGATTTATTTTTGTTGTTTGCTGCACATTGCCTTATATTAGTTGTAATATTGCAATTGCTTTGCTAATTTCTATAATGCTGCGTGCTTCACAAATCTGCATTTTTTTTTATTGCTGTTTGCGTTAATTGTTTCATGCTGCTGCATTGCCTCGTCCCTTAGTATATATATCTGAGCTCAGTAGATTTAAGTTAGCTTAAGAGGGGGTAGCCTATAAGAGAATGAGTTGCTATGAATTTGAAGAAATGCACTGAGAGGTTATACGAGAAAAATACAGAAAGCATGCTTGAATAGGATTTTTTTGGTGGAAGCCAAGGTTGAAATAAGACGAAAGATCTATGGAATGAAGTTTTGGGTTGGACTGCAGTACCAAATGTTACACTGAAAACAAACCCTGTCCTTTCCTTTTGTGTTATCCCACTATGTGTTTGTGTACCCTTGTGTATTTGTTTTCTTCCTGTCTCTGTGTAGTTTCATAGAATTTTTTCTTCTTCTAATACTAAGCTACATTCACTATGATGAGGAATACTGTTATCCTCAAATATAATTGGCATTAATAATATGTTATTTACCTTGTAAATACGCTTAGACATTATTTATTCTGTTTTGTTTTAATGCTCATGTGTAAAGTTGATGTTTCAAAAGTTATTCTGATCTTTCATGTATGTACTCATGTCATAATTCCTGTAACACTGATGTATATGTCATTTCGATTCTTTTGTAAAGCTTGTACTACAAATGTTATCTGTATTGTTATGTTTTTAATGATGTATTTTGTATCTTTGTAATTGTATTCTTATGTTATAAAATTGTGATTGTATAGACACCAGTTCTTCAAATTCAGTATCATTTCACTGCACACGTTTCTGTTGGTCATAGTATATGGACAATATGTGAGAAGTAGGGACTGATAGTGTTTGCACGTGTGTTAATAATTCAGCAAGGGACTGGTTAACAGCATTGCTGGTTCTAAGGATAAAAAAAAATTGTGAGTGCACAAGTGGTGGTTTATGGACTTGCTATATTCTCTGCAAGACTCTTCGATGGTGAATGTGCACCTGCACAGTAGCAACAGATGGCTGCTGGCCATCTCTACATGGACTACAGTGGGTCTGCATCTTTGATGGCCCACCAATACCATTATTTCTACAAGGACTACAGTGGGTCTACACCTTTGATGGCCCACCAATACCATTATTTCTACAAGAACTACAGTGGGTCTACACCTTTGATGGCCCACCAATACCATTATTTCTACAAGGACTACAGTGGGTCTGCATCTTTGATGGCCCACCAATACCATTATTTCTACAAGGACTGCAGTGGGTCTGCGCCTCTGGTGGCCCACCAATACCGTAATCTCTACCAGGACTACAGTGGGTCTGCTCTGTGATGACCTACCTACCAATCTTCTTCAAAACGTCGAATGACTCTGCTGTGGGTTTGCTCTGTTGTGGCCCATTACCTGTCAGCATGTCAAGAGTCAGCACTGTCTTTCCGTTGGAAGGACAACACCACTTCTTCAACACTGCATGGTAATCCACTACTTCTGTGTGCAATTTCTTTTACTAAAGAGACTTTGTGAAAAATAATCTGTAATTCCTATTATTATGAATGATCAGGACTATCTTTATGGACTGTGAGAAAATTTTAGCTTTTGACCAACATTGTATCAATAAGTGTGTGCATTTGATTTCTTTGTTATTGTAATTACGATTATGAAAAATTTTAACAAATATGTATTGCCCAGTGCCCAAAACAATTTGTAAAATTTTTTGTGGGGAGCATGGAGGCTATGTAAGTAGGCTGTTTAAGTTCTTATATGTAGGCTGTTTAGGTTCTTATATTGGTAACGCCGCCACCACGTAGCGCTCTCTGTATGAAAATCACTGGCTGTGCTGTGTGCAGTCTGTTGCTAGTTTGCATTGTTGTCTGCCATTGTAGTGTTGGGCAGCTGGACGTGAACAGCGCGTAGCGTTGCGCGGTTGGAGGTGAGCCACCAGCAGTGGTGGATGTGGGGAGAGAAATGGCGGAGACTTGAAATTTGTAAGACTGGATGGCATATATATTATGATTATTAAGGTAAATACATTGTTTGTTCTCTATTAAAATCTTTCATTTGCTAACTATGCTTATCAGTAGTTAGTGCCATCAGTAGTTTGAATCTTTTATTTAGCAGGCAGTAGTGGCGCTCGCTGTATTGCAGTACTTCGAGTAAGGAAATTTTTGGTGAGGTAAGTGATTTGTGAAAGGTACAGGTTAATGTTAGTCAGGGCCATTCCTTTGTATGGATTTCTGAAAGTCAGATTGCGTTGCGCTAAAAAATATTGTGTGTCAGTTTAAGCTCAGTCCTGTATAAATGTTCAAAGGGGACGTTTCAAGATGAAGCACAAGCTCGTATTAGGGAAGGCTGGGGAAGGGAAGCGGCCATGCCCTTTGAAGGCATTTGCCTTAAGCGATTTCGGGAAATCATGGAATGTCTAAATCAGGATTACTGGACGTAGGTTTGAACTGTCGTCTTGCCAAATGCAGGTCTAGTGTGGTAACCACTGCTGGGTAACATTGGATCTTATCGTGTGAATTTGTCAGGGGCAAGTGTATGGGGCAACCACATCCCTTTGCTCGAGCAATAGATCCTTCCTGTCCCTTAGTTGAAAGGAGTTTGCCCATGTATTTTGAAGGTCCTCTAAAATTACTGTATTTAGACAAGTAGAATGAAGACAAGTCCAGAGAAATCACAATAAGTGCCACGATACTGAAGTAGAAGACTCATATACAATGTCCACATATTCTGTACAGAATAGAAAGAAATATACATCAGCAGTCCACTACCGGAAGCTTGTGAGACAAACAGTATAAAATACTGGGACGACTCAGTATAAATCTCTCAGAATGATACACTGTGAGATAAACAGTATGAAGTACTGGAACAATTTAATCTAAATCTCCCAGAATTATACAGGGTGTTTGAAAAAGAACTCCCTAGTTTTAATGTGTCCTAGAATCTGTACAAACTGACATATGCTATTCTAGTTTGTGGTGTCTGATTCATCAACTCTTCAAGTTTCGCTCTCCTGCAGTTGGCAGGTATGCATGACCTTGAGACGGCACCAGTGCTGTTTTTTTCCTCTGTTCCATCATCTCAGTCCAGGCATGCGTGCAGCGCAGTGCAGAGCAACTCAGCAACAATGTGTATTCCACAACAGAAAGTGCAGTGTGCTATTTGGCTTGTGGAAACTGAGTAAATTTTAACGGTGGAGTGTAATTTTATACATCGGTATGGTGGTGAACCATACTATCCGTCATTGGCTAAAGGAAACCTGTAGTGTTTTAAAAGCAAAATCACCTGGTAGACCAAGAACTTCTGAAGATATTGTTGAACAGATCTGTGTTTCGTGAGTTCGGAGACCGAAGAAGTCATTGGCCAGACATAGTCTACAATTAGGGGTGCCTAAAGCTACTGTGTATGATGTTGTGTGTAAAAAACTTAACTTACATGCCTACAAACTGCAATTGTTACACGAAATAAAACCTGCTGATAAAATCTAAAGGTACGACTTTTCTGTTGACCTTTACACAGAATTGATGACGATGTCAATTTTTAAAAAAATGATTCTCTTTTCAATGATGAGGCTACATTTCATGTCAGTGAAACACTTAATCGTCATAAATGCAGAATTTGGGTGGGGTGACAGACCATCCACATGAAGTTATTCAGCGTCAACATGACTCTCCCAGCCGGCCGGGGTGGCCGAGCGTTTCTAGGCGCTACAGTCTGGAACCGCACGACCGCTACGGTCGCAGGTTCGAATCTTGCCTAGGGCATGGATGTGTGTGATGTCCTTAGGTTAGTTAGGTTTAAGTAGTTCTAAGTTCTAGGGGACTGATGACCTCAGAAGTTGAGTCCCATAGTGCTCAGAGCCATTTGAACCATTTGAACCATGACTCTCCCAAAGTTATTGTCCAGTGCAGTTTGATGGAAAATCGTGTGATTGGTCCTTCCAGTTTTGTAGAAAAAACAATAAATGGGGACATTTACTGTGACGTGTTAACAGAGTACGATACTGAGGCGAAAATGGGGTTTGTGTTTTTCCAAAAAGATAGCGCCCCACCTCATTACAGTAACCATGTGCGTGCGGCTCTTGCCAATCACTTTCCAGCTAGGGGACCAATACCTTGGCCACCACGAAGCCCAGACTTAACCCCACTGGACTTTTTCTTTCGGGACCACATAAGTGCCGGTGTGTGCATTGAAAAGATCAGAGACGTCAATATTTATAGGAAAGAATCGTTGCGGCGGATCGGTCAGTTACACCTGAAATGTTGGTGAATACGTGGTGAGTAGTGGAATATCGTCTCGACATGTGCAGGGCAGCTAATGGATCCCACTTTGCAGTCTACTGTCATTAAACAAAACTTCAAGGATTTCTCTTTCATGATGTGTACTCATTGCTGTAATTTTTTTTAAACAAGTGAGTTCTTTTTCAAACAGCTTGTACATTACGAGACAAACAGTATGATGTACTGGTACGACATGGTCCAAATATCCCAGCATGATATGTTGTGAGACAAGCAGTATGAAGTACTGGATTAACTTATCGTATATCTCCCTGAATGATACATTGTGAGACAAACTATATGTCGACAATGATACATTGTGAGACAAACAGTATAAAGTACTGAAATGACGTAGTCTAAGTCTCCCAGACTGATTCTTGGGAAAGTATCAAATCACATAGTTGATGAATATAAGCCTGAAACCTTGCTTCCCGCAAGGGAACTGCATTAAGATGTTTGATATCTCAGTGGTTGCACACATGACCAGGGAGATCTTTCACAAATTTTAAGGCCAATAAACCTGACAATGAGGACATGATTTTAAAACAAAAAGGGTTTTCTGTTCTACTATTAAATCCCTATCAAGAAGATCTAAGCCCAGTTAACCTGATTTGGAACATAACTCTAAGATATTAATAAGGTCTAGAGTATTCTGTCGAAAATTTTAAGTTACTGATACAAAGGTGTACAAAAGATATAACTATAGATGATAGAGTGAAAGTGTTGGACTGGGTGTTGTGTGATGTCCTTAGGTTAGTTAGGTTTAGGTAGTTCTAAGTTCTATGGGACTGATGACCATAAATGTTAAGTCCCATAGTGCTCAGAGCCATTTGAACCATTTGAAAGTGTGGGCACATGTCAGGACATTTAAAAGGAACATTGACAAGGTAATCCTTTATTGAACAAAGAACTTCCGAGGGTTCTAATGGATTTGTAGATACGAGAGTTGGGACTTTAATAGTGGCAACTATTTATTTACAGCTCATATAACATAGATGGGTTTCTCAAAGTTTTAATGACCTTCAAAGTAGTCACCAGCATTGTGTATAACCCATTGCCAGAGATGTGGAAGTCGTAGGATAATCTTAGCAGTGCCAGTTGAGTTGACAGTTCGAGCGGCGCGGTCTATTGCCCGACGAATTTGTAGCGGTTCTGAAGCGAATGTCTTGAAGTGTTTCCTTCAGTTTAGAAATCGATTTGAACACACGAGGGCTTAAGTCAGGGGAGTGCAATAGGTGGTATAGCACTTAGCAGCCCTATCAGTCAAACAAATCAATAACAGCTTGCACTGTATATGTTTGAGTATTGTCCTGCAAAATGATGGTCAGGTCCTGCAGAATGTGTCAACACTTCGTACTCTATCCTGTTCATTTTTGGAACTCAATCTACGACCAGCTTAGTTAGATGCAGAAGTGATGACATTTTTATCGCTACATTGCTTTACTACACACAGTTCTATTGGAGGCAGTGTGCCCTCGATTTACCTTTGAAATGATTTACATAGCCAGTTAGTGGGGGACCATCAGTGTAATGGAGACTCTAAACAGTGGTACTGCTTAGGATTCTTCACACGTAGGCCGGCCGGTGTGGCCGAGCGGTTCTAGGCGCTTCAGTCTGGAACCGCGCGACCGCTACAGTCGCAGGTTCGAATCCTGCCTCGGGCATGGATATGTGTGATGTCCTTAGGTTAGTTAGGTTTAAGTAGTTCTAAGTTCTAGGGGACTGATGACCTCAGATGTTAAGTCCCATAGTGCTCAGAGCCATTTGAACCATTTTGAACTTCACACCTAAACACCATTGCTGCAGGTGATGGAAGTGATAGTAGATGGAAAGGGAAGCAATGCCGATGATATCCGTGTGTGTGTATGTGTGTGTGTGTGTGTTTGTGTGTGTGTGTGCGAGTGTGTGTGCGCGCGCGTGTGTGTACTTGTGGGTGTGGTCTTTAGACGTTCAACGACGAGAGTATCAGCGCCCTTACTAAAATAAGTCTACATCTACATCTACATTTAGGCTGCGTTCACACTGCCGGCCGGGCCGAGCCGAGCCTGGCCGGGCCGCCGCCCGCTTCGATATCAAACACATGGTTTTGAATTGCGGTGTTCACACTGGCGGCCGGGCCGCGCCGACGCGGCGTGAGCCTCCCGGAGCCGAGCCGACGACATCCCGAGTGTTTAATATTGCCGGCGCGAGCCGACCGCAGGCGCGAGCCTGTGGAGCAGCACTACAGCTTCTGCAGTACACGCATCACACGTCTCCCTTCTGCTTTCATCACAAGTGTGACTGCACACGTCTTTTATTTTAAGATGTTACCTGACATTTCACAATAAGTGAGGAAAAATTACGTTTATTATAATGATACATGCGAAATTACTTTTATTTCATTTATTTAATCTACATGCATTTACAACAATAGCTTGCCAGCGTTCGCGGCATTGCCGCCACTGAATAGTTCGCATAATGGATGCAGAATAACATATACATGACATTAACTTGTGTCCATCAATTTGGTATCAGAATTTCGGCTAGTATGACAGTAATGATGCAGTTTCCAGATTATGGAACGAAGTAACCAAGGAGTGTGTTTCAGATAGTACGCACAAATATAAATTATTTTCCTTTATAATTTTATTTGTTTTATTTACAGTGAAATGAGATACAAAAAAATACAGTAAATAGCAACATAAGACGATTCTAATTGGATAGTGGTGAAAAACTTCTGGCTGCACCTGTGTTACCTTCGACCTTCAGCCGCTAATGAATTGAGATCCCTTTGCCGCTGGGGACAAGATCACCAAGGGGAAAAAATACACAGAAGCAAACAGTGACACACACATCTCATCCTTTACACTGCTTTGAACTAGACGAGAATCCAACACATCAATCGACAATAATTTATTTACCTGTCCTGCTGTGCTTGAGGCTATGCTGAATCCGCGCATTTTCTTTCAGTTACAATAGAAAAATCGAAATGGCAGCACCTTACAGAAAACGATAACTTAATCATTTCGTCGTCAAATGATCCAGTAAAGCGTTGATTGAAACGCTGTCCCACTCAACCTTGGTTTCATTGCATTCATTTCCTAAAATGGACTACTTGTAAGAGCTATCCACAGATCTTTCTAAGCGGAGATATGGTCGATCTAAAGAATGTAATTATTTACAGCTTGCAGTACTACACTTATGTGATGTGCAAAAAAATGAACTTTTTGCGCCTTAGTCAAACTTAGACATAGAAACATCTGTAAATGTATTTATATTTTTTAACATCTGCAGTTTATTATATGCAACTAGAAAGAAATCGTGTAGAATGTTACAAGCTTTTATTACAATGCATCAGGAGCAAGATCTCAGATTAATATACTCTTATCTTTTAGTTCGAAATACGAAATGTACATTATACTAATTGTAGGATGTTGATGACAAATAATTGTTTGTCTTTCGTGATGTAACGTGTAGCCAATTATAAAAGCATAGCAGATGATTGTCCAGTCGCCGAGGGAAAAATTCTTACACATCTGGATTTATCTAGACAATGAGACCATTAAAATAATACGAGGGACCGACACTAGGTCTGCGCTGATCACTAGTAATTAGTTTTTTTTTTCTGTCCTGCATTATATGACTATACTAAACCAAGCTGTAACCGCGCGAACTCCGTGGCTTGCGGACACTGCACTGACGCCACTGAATAGCTCGCATTACTTGTGACCAGAGACAGATATCAGTGTCATTATCATTTCAAAAACTTTTTGGTACTTTTAGCTACATTTCATACGCAACAATGTATGGTCTAAAACGGATCTAACAGTAAGCTACCCGCTACATAACTTTTTCACTACAAGATCTGTAAATCAAGTGCACAACGTTGACAAATAGCATCATTTAACAATGACTGTTAAGAAATACGAAAAGATAAATGATTCAATACGAAGCTAAGATGTTACACTAGCACGTGTACAAAAATCAGATTTTTTAGCCGAATAATTTCTTCAAAATCGGCTGGGAAGCGTTACGAAACTAAGAAATCACGCGAAACGAAAAGTAGACTTTTTCTTTTTTCACGACGTAAGTAACGCTTTTAAGGAAAAAATGAGTTCATAAAACGATGTGGCGCAGTCTTATATACCTCTAAGAATTTTTAGAACATGAAAATCGGAGAAGTGGATTTTCCCCCATTCCGCCGACCCGGCTCGGCGCGGCGCGCAGTGTGAATGCCCTACACGTCGGCCTGAGCTGGCTAGGCACGAGCCGAGACAGTACGCGTCAGCCCGGCCCGGCCCGGCCGGCAGTGTGAACGCAGCCTTATAGTCCGCAAGCCACCCAACGGCGTGTGGCGGAGGGCACTTTACTTGCCACTGTTATTACCTCCCTTTCCTGTTCCAGTCGCGTATGCTTCGCGGGAAGAACGACTGCCGGAAAGCTTCCGTGCGCGCACAAATCTCTCTAATTTTACATTCGTGATCTCCTCGGGAGGTATAAGTAGGGGGAAGCAATATATTCGATACCTCATCCAAAAACGCACCCTCTCGAAACCTGGACAGCAAGCTACACCGCGATGCAGAGCGCCTCTCTTGCAGAGTCTGCCACTTGAGTTTGCTAAACATCTCCGTAACGCTATCACGATTACCAAATAACCCTGTGACGAAACGCGCCGCTCTTCTTTGGATCTTCTCTTTTTCATCTGTCAACCCGACCTGGTACGGATCCCACTCTGATGAGCAATACTCAAGTATAGGTCGAACGAGTGTTTTGTAAGCCACCTCCTTTGTTGATGGACTGCATCTTCTAAGGACTCTCCAAATGAATCTCAACCTGGCACCCGCCTTACCAACATTTAGTTTTATATGATCATTCTACTTCAAATCGTTCCGCACGCATACTCCCAGATATTTTACAGAAGTAATTGCTACCAGTGTTTGTTCCGCTATCATGTAATCATACAATAAAGGATCCTTCATGTATTCCCAATACATTAAATTTGTCTATGTTAAGGGACAGTTGCCACTCCCTGCACCAAGTGGCTATCCGCTGCAGATCTTCCTCCATTTCGCTCTAATTTTCTAATGCTGCAACTTCTCTGTATACTACAGCATCATCCGCAAAAAGCTGCATGGAACTTCCGACACTATCTACTAGGTCATTTATATATATTGTGAAAAGCAATGGTCCCATAACACTCCCCTGTGGCACGCCAGAGGTTACTTTAACATCTGTAGACATCTCTCCATTGAGAACAACATGCTGTGTTCTGTTTGCTAAAAACTCTTCAATCCAGACCCACAACTGGTCTGATATTCCGTAGGCTCTTTGTTTATCAGGTGACAGTGCGGAACTGTATCGAACGCCTTCCGGGAATGGGATAAAAATGTCTAAAATATTAAAATGAAGTAAAAGACAATCTTCTCCCAGCCGCTCTCTTGGTCACACACAGAAGCACATTATTAAGCATTTAGGATTATTCGAGTATGCAGATTTTTTATCGAACCACTAAGTAACTGTTCTTTATTTCAGTTCCACGAAAAAGCTACCAACTACAAAAATCAATGTTAGCTAAACGAATCTGCCTAGTTCGTTGGTAGCAGAGCAGGTAGCTCTTACAAGGGTAGTTCCAGGGTTGGGAAATGAAGTTCGGAGTGGGACGGCGCGTGTTCGCAGCACTGCCCCATAGTGTTGCAACGCCCCAGCCACACGGCCGGATGGCCAGCCATTCACGAGAAAAACGCTCCGAAACTTTCAGTCCTACAGTATATAGTGATACCCATGCGTCCGCTCACTGAACCGAATGGAGCGGTGGCCGATGCAATATTGGTAACAATTCGTGCTTCGTATTTTCAAAGTATCTATTTGCTTTTCCGTATTGAAAAAATGCAATGACAGAGATGTTTCGGAATTTCTCGTCATTGAAAATTCAAGACAAATGGATTATTGAATTTTCCAACATTTTAAACTAAGGACGAGAGGACTTTTGAATATCCCTCCATTTTGAACTTGGAGCAAGTGGACTGGATCCTTTGTCTTTTATTCTGTACTTATCACAAGTGGCCTACTTCTGCTGTGCCGTTATAAGATTGAGGAAAACCAATGAGTTTTCAATTTACCGTCATTTTAACCTATGACAAGTGGCCACCTCGGATTTGACATATGGCCAACTTGGGTTCTAAACTTAGCACAGGTCACCTGGAAAACATGTATGCTGTGGCACTGAGTTCAGTAAGACACGTGGGCTATGTCCATCGCCTAGGATTTTGAATTTCCTGCTCTTTTATAATTAGGACAATACAGATTTTTAACTATACGCGTCTTTGCGTAAGAGACTCCTCTGCGACACATGACTATTGGCTCCAGCGACAGAATTCTCAAATGTGTGGTACAACACATTTTAGTTGACTGTGTTTCATACTGCAGAGGATATACCAGCCGATTTGTGCACTATTTTAGATGACAATGAGACGAATGTGGCACGATTTTTTTAGATTCTGTGTAGTATCTGGCTTGCTGCATAAAATATTAGGGGACAGTTTTCAGTGTGTTATCATCATGGTGGCTGGCTCATCTACGTTTTTTGTAAGTGATCAGGCAGCCAGTAACTCTTTACAGTTATTTTAGCGTATTTTGTATTATACTTGTCTTAACAGAAAATTATAAAAAAATTTGAGTAAATTTTCAGCACGTTAAAGGATGCTTAATAGTGTGTGACCATGAGAGCAGTTGGGAGAAGATTGTCTTTTTTCTCCTTTTAACATTTTAAACATTTTTATCCCATTCGCTTTCACTTCTGGATCGCTGATACTCTCGCCGTTGAACACCTATAGACCACACACACACACACACACACACACACACACAAGATTCACGCACAAGGTTATCATCGGTATAGCTTCCCTTTCCTATTTACTAATTTACTATCACTTCCATCACCTGCAGCAATGATTTTTACGTGTGAAGAACGCTAAGCGGTACCGCAGTTTAGAGTCTCCATTACACTGATGGTCTCCCACTAACTGGCTATGTAAATCATTTCGAAGGTAGATCGACGGCATACTGCCTCCAATAGAACTGTGTGTAGTAAAGCAATGTGGCGATAAAAGTATTTGTACTGCGAACAGCTTTTGTTTTGCATCTCGTTCACTAACTTTTCCCTGTTATTTATCTCTGTATCTAACTGTAATCAGCATGTTTTGCAGTGTTTCTCTTTATGCATTGGTGTGATGCCTCTCCCTTAGTACTTATAATTATTCTTATTTCACAGTAATGGTATATTGTCAGACATGTCAAGAGAACTGAGACACTCATTACCATAACTATATTCAGTATTGTTATTATCATTATCTGTAACTCATTTTCTATTGAACTGCAGCGTGAAAAATAGCCTCTGTGCTGGTTGGATATAGTGAAAGTGGAAAGAAGATCTTTTCGATATCTCATAAAACAATGCACAAATAAAAAATTCATTCCTGATCATGGTGGCTGTTGGATTATTACATTGGCATTACTGGTATTGCTCTATTGAAACAGTTCTAAGAAAATAAAATGAATGAAGTGTGCCACCAAATTTTGACACAACATAAATGAACTGACATTTTCATTAAAAATAATTACACATTTCATAAGACAGTACAGTAATCCATTCGAACAACACTGGTCAAATAGCAATGAAGTTACACATAAAAATAAGGAGCTGTAATACAGCGTTACATTCATGCTCACAGTTGTGTACCATGGCTTTTCATTTGGTGGATATAGTACAAGAGATGAAAATAAAATAAGAATATTTCTCATATCATTACTTTACTGTGAGGAAGTGAAGGCGCTGGTGTTCGTAGCACAGCCTTTGTGGGAGGGAGGCGGCTGCAGATAACTCAGTTCCGAAGTACTGTAGACACTGGGGAAGTATTAGTGCATATATTTCGTACTCTTAAGTAATAAAAACATACATATCACTTACCAGTATGTAGAGCAGTGTGTACTACATCTTAAGTCCCGTATTTATTTCATCGACTGTATCAGAGTTTGTTACAATATCGGTAGAACTTAATTTCCATCAGCGATCACTACTCTTATGTACAAATCCATTAGCACCCGTGCAAGTTCCTGTTCAATAAAGAATTACCTTGCCAATGTTCCTTTTAAATGTCTTAACTTGCGCCCAACTTTCACTCTGTCATCTATAGTTACACCTTTCTATCAGTCACTTAAAATTTTCGACAGAATATTGTAGACCTTGATAATATCTTAGAGTTACGTTCCAAATCAGGTCGACTAGGTTTAGGTCTTCGTGATAGGGATTTAATAGTGGAACACAATACTAGGGTTTTAAAGGTAGAACAGCAAACCCTTTTTGTTTTAAAATCATATCCTCATTATTAGGTTTATTTGCCTTCAAGTTTGTGATAGATCTTCCTGTTCATATTTGCAACCACTGAGACATCAAATATCTTAATGCAGTACCTTGTGGGAAGCAAGGTTTCAGCCTTATATTCATCAACTGTGTGACTTGTTACTTTCCCAAGTATCATTCTGGGAACTTAGACTACGTCATTCCAGTGCTTTACACTGTTTGTCTTAGAATATATCATTGTGGGGGCGTTATTTGTCTCACAATGTATCATTCAGGGAGATATAGACTAAGTTATATGACATACACACCGCTGCTTGAGGTGATATAATGGTTTTTAAAAAATTTACACTGAAAATTCTTAGCAAAAAAGGAGTGAATTAGCAGACAACAGTTTTTACATCTACAGTCATGTGAATGCGTCACTATGGTAACTTTACTATCTCATCAAATGGCTCTGAGCACTATGGGGCTTAACATCTATGGTCATCAGTCCCCTAGAACTTAGAACTACTTAAACCTAACTAACCTAAGGACACCACACAACTCCCAGTCATCACGAGGCAGAGAAAATCCCTGACCCCATCGGGAATCGAACCCGGGAACCCGGGCGCGGGAAGCGAGTACGCTACCCCACGACCACGAGCTGCGGACTATCTCATCAGACTTGAGCAACATATGTAGTACTTATTACATCTTTAGCGAAATATTTCCTACGAATAGCAGGAACAAAATCTATGATACTTGCTGCCTGAACTAGCGAGGTGATGATATTTAAAATCTACAGGGCGCTTATGGGTAAACATTACTTTGTTCCATAGTCATATGCTTTTAGTGGTAGTTAAATAATATGGAAGTATGGCTGATTAACATGCAGTCAAGGTCAGAGTGCACATTTCAAGAGTTTCAATGTTCTGCGTTGAAACTGGCAGTTGCAGAAAAGACGAGAATGTTGCAGTAATGTCATCGCTGATCGTACTGCAACGAACCGAATTCGCCAGTTGACGTAGGATCCTTCTTGTGGTGCATGTTATTTCCATACAAAGGCTGTACTTAGTGCTTGCAAAAAGTACTTGGTGATGAAACTTTCGAGTTTCTGAATGTTTCGAGAACAGTACTGTCTTCTGAGGTCGAACATCAGGAGGACCTATAAGCCAAAAAGCTCTGGGTCACTCTAAGGGAGATCAGCATAACCGCTTTACGAATAGACTTCGCAATACTAGGTATGCAGGATTGTCTTCGTTAGGACAGTGGAACCATTCAGATGGAGATGTGGTGTTCACGATTTCGGTCACTCGGTTCAGGACAAATGTTTCCAGCGATTTGGATCGCTCTATATCCTACCTAAAGCAGTCGCTGAATGGGACCACCAAGTCGCCTTTCTAAGGCCGCAGTTTGTTGCTTGACAGAAGTAGCATGTAAGCCTTGTGCCTACGAGTGCTGCAGATGGTTGTAGTCGTGTTAGAGAAAATCCTTTTCGTTGGCGGAAGTTTTGCATTGCGGCATAGTACACTCCTGGAAATGGAAAAAAGAACACATTGACACCGGTGTGTCAGACCCACTATACTTGCTCCGGACACTGCGAGAGGGCTGTACAAGCAATGATCACACGCACGGCACAGCGGACACACCAGGAACCGTGGTGTTGGCCGTCGAATGGCGCTAGCTGCGCAGCATTTGTGCACCGCCGCCGTCAGTGTCAGCCAGTTTGCCGTGGCATACGGAGCTCCATCGCAGTCTTTAACACTGGTAGCATGCCGCGACAGCGTGGACGTGAACCGTATGTGCAGTTGACGGACTTTGAGCGAGGGCGTATAGTGGGCATGCGGGAGGCCGGGTGGACGTACCGCCGAATTGCTCAACACGTGGGGCGTGAGGTCTCCACAGTACATCGATGTTGTCGCCAGTGGTCGGCGGAAGGTGCACGTGCCCGTCGACCTGGGACCGGACCGCAGCGACGCACGGATGCACGCCAAGACCGTAGGATCCTACGCAGTGCCGTAGGGGACCGCACCGCCACTTCCCAGCAAATTAGGGACACTGTTGCTCCTGGGGTATCGGCGAGGACCATTCGCAACCGTCTCCATGAAGCTCGGCTACGGTCCCGCACACCGTTAGGCCGTCTTCCGCTCACGCCCCAACATCGTGCAGCCCGCCTCCAGTGGTGTCGCGACAGGCGTGAATGGAGGGACGAATGGAGACGTGTCGTCTTCAGCGATGAGAGTCGCTTCTGCCTTGGTGCCAATGATGGTCGTATGCGTGTTTGGCGCCGTGCAGGTGAGCGCCACAATCAGGACTGCATACGACCGAGGCACACAGGGCCAACACCCGGCATCATGGTGTGGGGAGCGATCTCCTCCACTGGCCGTACACCACTGGTGATCGTCGAGGGGACAATGAATAGTGCACGGTACATCCAAACCGTCATCGAACCCATCGTTCTACCATTCCTAGACCGGCAAGGGAACTTGCTGTTCCAACAGGACAATGCACGTCCGCATGTATCCCGTGCCACCCAACGTGCTCTAGAAGGTGTAAGTCAACTACCCTGGCCAGCAAGATCTCCAGATCTGTCCCCCATTGAGCATGTTTGGGACTGGATGAAGCGACGTCTTACGCGGTCTGCACGTCCAGCACGAACGCTGGCCCAACTGAGGCGCCAGGTGGAAATGGCATGGCAAGCCGTTCCACAGGACTACATCCAGCATCTCTACGATCGTCTCCATGGGAGAATAGCAGCCTGCATTGCTGCGAAAGGTGGATATACACTGTACTAGTGCCGACATTGTGCATGCTCTGTTGCCTGTGTCTATGTGCCTGTGGTTCTGTCAGTGTGATCATGTGATGTATCTGACCCCATGAATGTGTCAATAAAGTTTCCCCTTCCTGGGACAATGAATTCACGCTGTTCTTATTTCAATTTCCAGGAGTGTAGATGAACGATGACAAGTGTCGCAGGTTTACCATCGAAAATGTAAGGCAGCGCCATATGCCCATTCAGAAGCATCACAGCAGGCTGCAGCTATGTTATTTTGAGGTAGCAGATCGATGATGCCCATCGAGGTGTGAGTATGCCATGGGAAAACCTCAAGGCCAGCACGTCAGAGCGATCAGCTACGCTTTGTGTCGAAAAGCAAACGGTTGATGAGGACGTCTTCTGTCTATGGATGTGTGTGGTCGAACTGGGGATGTGCTACCGTTCGTTAGACTAACAGTCCTCGTATACCATCATTATAGACGTGAGAGCGATTGTCATTTTGACAACGGAATGGAATCCTGATGAGCAGATAAACCTATGACTGAAAAATGTTATGGTGTAGACTGAAAGAACCAAACGATTTACCAAACGGGATAAGCATAAATATCAGAATGTTCGGTGACGATGCTGCTGCGTAAAAGAAAGCGTCATCGTTGGACAACCGTGCAGCGACTGGACATACTAATAACGAAGGAGGCACATTGTACACTATTCATTCGATACACAGGTTGAATCATCTAACACTTGCACCGCAAATATAACGGGCAGTGCTATTCATGTGCAGTTTCCAGAGAATGGATTGGTAGTCAGGGATTCGTAATTTTAGCCAGTAAACGGATTTTAATAATACTTAGAAAGTGAAATTTGTGCACACGTACACTTCTTTAAATGGGACAATACCTGTAGACATTTACAAGCTAAAGGCAGGAGAAATTAGAATGTCAGTGGTGTATGTTGGAGGATTTTAGCGCAAATCGTTTACGAGATATCTTATATTTACAAAAGTTCTCACAGTGACACTTCTGCAATACCTGCGGTAGCACACTCTAAAGAATAACACAACCGCATACACTAGTTACGTAGATCCTGGCCAGTAACGAGACAATCGGCTATTTTACAATGTTAAAAATATGGTTCGCATTGTTAATATTCTGATTGATCATAACATTCAAGTATTATTTACGGTCAATATTCTCACAAAAGATTTTATTTTTATTTAATTAAGACTCAAATATCATTAAATATCAATATTTGGTCACGTGATCGAAAACGCTCTGTTATTGGCAGAAGCTCTAGTGATGTCACAGATAGGAATAAGACGAAGCTATATGTGTGTTACAGGAGTGTTAGCTGAAGTTCTTAGGTTTTTACGTAGTTTTTCTGCAACCAGATTAGCTATTTAGCGACAGTAAACGCAATTAAAAGTTTTAAGTAACGATAAAAAGGAATTTTGTGAACGCTGATGGTGGAAACCTTCCGAAAATTAATCCGTTTATGCTCTACCCATTTTGAGCGGTGATATATGCAACGACGGACATTCTTTTCTCTGTTCCCTGCAACATCAATAGACTCCCTCAAAACTAAGGAACTGTTCACCTTTCGCATATCGATTCCTGTCTTATAACTATATTGTCGACTGTCAGTCATGAACTACGACCCAACGCACAATAAAATTATCCTTGGCAAATCTTAGTTCTAATTTTCCCTGTGTAAGATATTCGGCAAGGAGAAAACCCCCCAGCAGGCTTTCTGTGGAGCAATGTGAAGTGCGTTACACTACACATCAAGTGGACAGAGGTTGGAATGCTGGTAGGGTCACACATTTTTATGTTTTACACAAAATACGAAAGCAGCATTACCAAGAACTCATTCTGGCAGTTGTTTAAATGGTGGGATGTATTAAATATAGATTCAAATTAATCTCAGTCCGGCCAGTGGATAAATGTATTTACTTTGCGTACAAATAATTCATTTTTTTCGAAAACATTGCTACGGGTGAAGATATCACCATACCCCCACCGTACAGTTAGGTGTTGGATGCTGATGTTTGGTGTACAGAGAGACATAAAGCATGTACAACATGCAAGAAACAGAAACGTAAGGACTGTGATGTTTGTAAGTGTCTGAAGCAGATTACCTCCTCTCTTCACTTAAGGTGATGGAAATTCAAAAGTTTAAACAATAAGGATCCTAGCTGGACTGTACGAAAAAAAAACATTGTTCCTAACAAAGTAAAACGTGCGTTGTTACATTAACTAAAAAATATCTTTTTTTAACGTGACGTGTGTGAACAGCTATGGAAGCACATCTGAACGGCAAGGTAAACAAAATCGTATTCTGTTTCTGATCGGGGTGGTGAAGTTTTGTAATTGGGATTTGGTTTTCATATGAGACAGCTGTCGATTCGATTCACAAATAAGTTAAAAATTGTTTTGGGGTCGATTCGAACCAGCGATGGATGGATATAATCCATAATTCGATGGTATGTCGCTCAGACGACTAAGCTTCCGAACAGTGTACTTGAATTGGGTAGTTTGGTCCCTTCAACACCCACAAACCAACCAACTTGAATTGGGTAAAACGACAATTTTCACCAAGAGTGTAATTTCGTTCAGTGACGCAATACCTCCTTGTAACACTGGGAAAGTACACCTCAGAGGTAAAGTAATCTTAACTTAGAATGCAAGACATTTGTAATTAAATTAGGGAACTTGTGCGTCGACATGGTGGCATTTTACTGGTACAGTGCAACCACATTCTATGCACTTTCTCATTCTTTGGAACACTCATAAGCAATTTTTCAGGAATTTTTTACAGACGTATTTGTAAAGTATGCAACCCACTTTCCGGTACGCAAATTCCAGAACAAGACATCACTGTGAATCAACTTTATGACAATGGGAGCCACAAGCTAGCTAGTGACGCCATAGGCGTCAGTATTGGGACAAGGGTGATTCTGCCCCGAAATACTGTTATCCAAGATGGCGGCGATGACGTCATCCAAGTAGGCGGCGATGAAGACATCCAAGATGGCGACCATGACGTCATTCAAGATGACAGATTTTGCCAGGAAGTTTGAATTTTGGCCAGAAGATAGAGCAATTGAGCAACCTCCAACAACCGAACCCCTCCCCCCACTCTCCCAGAAACTTGGTGGGAAAGTCAAATTCCAACAGGATAATGCATCACACCTCTGCTAACCTAAGAAAATCGCTGGAAGATAAGTCACTTGGGCTACTTCCACTAACCTAAGTCACCTAACCGCCACCTCCTCCTAGGGATTCGTGGGAAAAGGACTCAGCCTGCACTGGGCTGCTAGAGACAGGAAGGAGTGTACTTTATTTATTTTGTGACAATTTACTTAGGGATGGAGTATATCTATTACAATGATACAGAACACACGCACTGACGTGCCACACAGCATACGGACCTGGAAACTACTCCTAAATAACTCATGAATAATGCTCTACACACGTGAATATTAATTGTAAACTGTCAAAATAATGCATTGTACAGCCTACAGACATGCAAATCACTCGTAAATAATGCATTACATTTACTTCCAGAAACCCACGCAACTCGAAAATTGTCAAAATAATAATCCATCTCAAATACTCTGCAAACATGCTTGCTAATTGTCAACTGTCAAAACCATTGCAACAGAGTTTATTTAAACAATTAGAGCTGTAGATATAGGAAGTATGCAGCAGACCTCAGCAGTTACGGTGGCTAGGACAGTTGCAAAGTCGAAGGGAAAGAATAAGGTTCTGCTGTTAGGTAGTTCTCATGGCAGAGGGGTAGGCCACCAGTTGCAGGAAGTGTTGGGGAGTGAGTACCTGGTCACCAGTATTGTGAAGCCTAATGCAGGATTGTCTCGGGTGACTGTTAACATAGGGGGGTTATGTAGGGATTTTACTAAAGAGGATCAGGTAGTGATTGTGGGTGGGGCAGGTAATAGTATTGATAGGGATGGGGAGTATGACATAGATGGTGACCTGTAAAAGATAGCCACTCAGACTGGCAACACGAATGTGCATTTTGGGGAACTGTTTCAGCATCATGATCGGCCTCACCAGGTGTAATAACATGAGACTTGAGGGTGCACTGATGACGGAAGGCATGGGTCACATTTCAGTATTGTCGGTGGAGTCTATCACCAGGACGGGTTTCACTAGACATGGTCTGCACCTCAACAGCAATGGGAATGGTAGGTTGGCAAAGCTTATAGGAGACAGCATAGGTGGGGGTGGTGGGATCACTCGTGGGAAAATTCCTGAAGTAGTGGGTGTTAGAGCTGCATCTTTTTTAGACTGAAGTC
>NW_026046761.1:0-68080 GCF_023864275.1 Schistocerca cancellata | reverse complement strand
TTTCTCAAATTTCCATTAGGTGCACGCGGTTTAATTTTTCACTGTCATTAAGGTCGGTAAGAGAGAGGGGGAGGTTACAGAGTCTCGTGTAATAAACTAGATACGGATAAATAGAAACGGCTCTGACTGCTTGTGTTTGTTTTCCTTTTGCTTCAGTTTGACTTCTACCGCTTCTCCATCTCCTGGTCGCGAATCCTGCCGCGCGGCACCGTCGACTTCGTCAACGAGGAGGGCCTCTGGTACTACAACCGCCTCCTCACCGAGCTGATGGCGCACAGGATAACTCCCGTGGTGAGTCGGCCGAAGGCTGTCTTCGTCCACTTCCCCCTCCCCTCTGGTACTACAACCGCCTCCTCACCGAGCTGATGGCGCACAGGATAACTCCCGTGGTGAGTCAGCCGCAGGCTGTCTTCGTCCACTTCCCCTTCCCCTCTGGTACTACAACCGCCTCCTCACCGAGCTGATGGCGCACAGGATAACTCCCGTGGTGAGTCGGCCGCATGCTGTCTTCGTCCACTTCCCCCTCCCCTCTGGTACTACAACTGCCTCCTCACCGAGCTGATGGCGCACAGGATAACTCCCGTGGTGAGTCGGCCGCAGGCTGTCTTCGTCCACTTCCCCTTCCCCTCTGGTACTACAACCGCCTCCTCACCGAGCTGATGGCGCACAGGATAACTCCCGTGGTGAGTCGGCCGCAGGCTGTCTTCGTCAACTTCCCCCTCCCCTCTGGTACTACAAACGCCTCCTCACCGAGCTGATGGCGCACAGGATAACTCCCGTGGTGAGTCGGCCGCAGGCTGTCTTCGTCCACTTCCCCTTCCCCTCTGGTACTACAACCGCCTCCTCACCGAGCTGATGGTGCACAGGATAACTCCCGTGGTGAGTCGGCCGCAGGCTGTCTTCGTCCACTTCCCCTTCCCCTCTGGTACTACAACCGCCTCCTCACCGAGCTGATGGCGCACAGGATAACTCCCGTGGTGAGTCGGCTGCAGGCTGTCTTCGTCCACTTTCCCTTCCCCTCTGGTACTACAACTGCCTCCTCACCGAGCTGATGGCGCACATGATAACTCCCGTGGTGAGTCGGCCGCAGGCTGTCTTCGTCCACTTCCCCCTCCCCTCTGGTACTACAACCGCCTCCTCACCGAGCTGATGGCGAACAGGATAACTCCCGTGGTGAGTCGGCCGCAGGCTGTCTTCGTCCACTTCCCCCTCCCCTCTGGTACTACAACCGCCTCCTCACCGAGCTGATGGCGCACAGGATAACTCCCGTGGTGAGTCGGCGCAGGCTGTCTTCGTCCACTTCCCCCTCCCCTCTGGTACTACAACCGCCTCCTCACCGAGCTGATGGCGCACAGGATAACTCCAGTGGTGAGTCGGCCGCAGGCTGTCTTCGTCCACTTCCCCCTCCCCTCTGGTACTACAACCGCCTCCTCACCGAGCTGATGGCGCACAGGATAACTCCCGTGGTGAGTCGGCTGCAGGCTGTCCTCGTCCACTTCCCCCTCCCCTCTGGTACTACAACCGCCTCCTCACCGAGCTGATGGCGCACAGGATAACTCCCGTGGTGAGTCGGCCGCACGCTGTCTTCGTCCACTTCCCCCTCCCCTCTGGTACTACAACCGCCTCCTCACCGAGCTGATGGCGCACAGGATAACTCTCGTGGTGAGTCGGCCGCGGGCTGTCTTCGTCCACTTCCCCCTCCCCTCTGGTACTACAACCGCCTCCTCACCGAGCTGATGGCGCACAGGATAACTCCCGTGGTGAGTCGGCCGCAGGCTGTCTTCGTCAACTTCCCCCTCCCCTCTGGTACTACAACTGCCTCCTCACCGAGCTGATGGCGCACAGGATAACTCCCGTGGTGAGTCGGCCGCGGGCTGTCTTCGTCCACTTCCCCCTCCCCTCTGGTACTACAACCGCCTCCTCACCGAGCTGATGGCGCACAGGATAACTCCCGTGGTGAGTCGGCCGCAGGCTGTCTTCGTCAACTTCCCCCTCCCCTCTGGTACTACAACTGCCTCCTCACCGAGCTGATGGCGCACAGGATAACTCCCGTGGTGAGTCAGCCGCAGGCTGTCTTCGTCCACTTCCCCTTCCCCTCTGGTACTACAACTGCCTCCTCACCGAGCTGATGGCGCACAGGATAACTCCCGTGGTGAGTCAGCTGCAGGCTGTCTTCGTCCACTTCCCCCTCCCCTCTGGTACTACAACCGCCTCCTCACCGAGCTGATGGCGCACAGGATAACTCCCGTGGTGAGTCAGCCGCAGGCTGTCTTCGTCCACTTCCCCTTCCCCTCTGGTACTACAACAGCCTCCTCACCGAGCTGATGGCGCACAGGATAACTCCCGTGGTGAGTCGGCCGCAGGCTGTCTTCGTCCACTTCCCCCTCCCCTCTGGTACTACAACCGCCTCCTCACCGAGCTGATGGCGCACAGGATAACTCCCGTGGTGAGTCGGCTGCAGGCTGTCTTCGTCCACTTCCCCCTCCCCTCTGGTATTACAACCGCCTCCTCACCGAGCTGATGGCGCACAGGATAACTCCCGTGGTGAGTCGGCCGCAGGCTGTCTTCGTCCACTTCCCCCTCCCCTCTGGTACTACAACCGCCTCCTCACCGAGCTGATGGCGCACATGGATAACTCCCGTGGTGAGTCGGCCGCGGGCTGTCTTCGTCCACTTCCCCCTCCCCTCTGGTACTACAACCGCCTCCTCACCGAGCTGATGGCGCACAGGATAACTCCCGTGGTGAGTCGGCCGCGGGCTGTCTTCGTCCACTTCCCCCTCCCCTCTGGTACTACAACCGCCTCCTCACCGAGCTGATGGCGCACAGGATAACTCCCGTGGTGAGTCGGCCGCGGGCTGTCTTCGTCCACTTCCCCCTCCCCTCTGGTACTACAACCGCCTTCTCACCGAGCTGATGGCGCACAGGATAACTCCCGTGGTGAGTCAGCCGCAGGCTGTCTTCGTCGACTTCCCCTTCCCCTCTGGTACTACAACTGCCTCCTCACCGAGCTGATGGCGCACAGGATAACTCCCGTGGTGAGTCAGCTGCAGGCTGTCTTCGTCCACTTCCCCCTCCCCTCTGGTACTACAACCGCCTCCTCACCAAGCTGATGGCGCACAGGATAACTCCCGTGGTGAGTCAGCCGCAGGCTGTCTTCGTCCACTTCCCCTTCCCCTCTGGTACTACAACCGCCTCCTCACCGAGCTGATGGCGCACAGGATAACTCCCGTGGTGAGTCAGCCGCAGGCTGTCTTCGTCCACTTCCCCCTCCCCTCTGGTACTACAACCGCCTCCTCACCAAGCTGATGGCGCACAGGATAACTCCCGTGGTGAGTCAGCCGCAGGCTGTCTTCGTCCACTTCCCCTTCCTCTCTGGTACTACAACCGCCTCCTCACCGAGCTGATGGCGCACAGGATAACTCCCGTGGTGAGTCAGCCGCAGGCTGTCTTCGTCCACTTCCCCCTCCCCTCTGGTACTACAACCGCCTCCTCACCGAGCTGATGGCGCACAGGATAACTCCCGTGGTGAGTCAGCCGCAGGCTTTCTTCATCCACTTCCCCCTCCCCTCTGGTACTACAACCGCCTCCTCACCAAGCTGATGGCGCACAGGATAACTCCCGTGGTGAGTCAGCCGCAGGCTGTCTTCGTCCACTTCCCCTTCCCCTCTGGTACTACAACCGCCTCCTCACCGAGCTGATGGCGCACAGGATAACTCCCGTGGTGAGTCAGCCGCAGGCTGTCTTCGTCCACTTCCCCCTCCCCTCTGGTACTACAACCGCCTCCTCACCAAGCTGATGGCGCACAGGATAACTCCCGTGGTGAGTCAGCCGCAGGCTGTCTTCGTCCACTTCCCCTTCCCCTCTGGTACTACAACCGCCTCCTCACCGAGCTGATGGCGCACAGGATAACTCCCGTGGTGAGTCAGCCGCAGGCTGTCTTCGTCCACTTCCCCTTCCCCTCTGGTACTACAACCGCCTCCTCACCGAGCTGATGGCGCACAGGATAACTCCCGTGGTGAGTCAGCCGCAGGCTGTCTTCATCCACTTCCCCCTCCCCTCTGGTACTACAACCGCCTCCTCTCCAAGCTGATGGCGCACAGGATAACTCCCGTGGTGAGTCAGCCGCAGGCTGTCTTTGTCCACTTCCCCTTCCCCTCTGGTACTACAACCGCCTCCTCACCGAGCTGATGGCGCACAGGATAACTCCTGTGGTGAGTCGGCCGCAGGCTGTCTTCGTCCACTTCCCCCTCCCCTCTGGTACTACAACCGCCTCCTCACCGAGCTGATGGCGCACAGGATAACTCCCGTGGTCAGTCGGCCGCAGGCTGTCTTCGTCCACTTCCCCCTCCCCTCTGGTACTACAACCGCCTCCTCACCGAGCTGATGGCGCACAGGATAACTCCCGTGGTGAGTCGGCCGCAGGCTGTCTTCGTCCACTTCCCCCTCCCCTCTGGTACTACAACCGCCTCCTCACCGAGCTGATGGCGCACAGGATAACTCCCGTGGTGAGTAAGCCGCAGGCTGTCTTCTTCCACTTCCCCTTCCCCTCTGGTACTACAACCGCCTCCTCACCGAGCTGATGGCGCACAAGATAACTCCCGTGGTGAGTCGGCCGCAGGCTGTCTTCGTCCACTTCCCCTTCCCCTCTGGTACTACAACCGCCTCCTCACCGAGCTGATGGCGCACAGGATAACTCCCGTGGTGAGTCGGCCGCAGGCTGTCTTCGTCCACTTCCCCTTCCCCTCTGGTACTACAACCGCCTCCTCACCGAGCTGATGGCGCACAGGATAACTCCCGTGGTGAGTCAGCCGCAGGCTGTCTTCGTCCACTTCCCCTTCCACTCTGGTACTACAACCGCCTCCTCACCAAGCTGATGGCGCACAGGATAACTCCCGTGGTGAGTCAGCCGCAGGCTGTCTTCGTCCACTTCCCCTTCCCCTCTGGTACTACAACCGCCTCCTCACCAAGCTGATGGCGCACAGGATAACTCCCGTGGTGAGTCAGCCGCAGGCTGTCTTCGTCCACTTCCCCTTCCCCTCTGGTACTACAGCCGCCTCCTCACCGAGCTGATGGCGCACAGGATAACTCCCGTGGTGAGTCAGCCGCAGGCTGTCTTCGTCCACTTCCCCTTCCCCTCTGGTACTACAACCGCCTCCTCACCGAGCTGATGGCGCACAGGATAACTCCCGTGGTGGGTCAGCCGCAGGCTGTCTTCATCCACTTCCCCTTCCCCTCTGGTACTACAACCGCCTCCTCACCAAGCTGATGGCGCACAGGATAACTCCCGTGGTGAGTCAGCCGCAGGCTGTCTTCGTCCACTTCCCCCTCCCCTCTGGTACTACAACCGCCTCCTCACCAAGCTGATGGCGCACAGGATAACTCCCGTGGTGAGTCAGCCGCAGGCTGTCTTCGTCCACTTCCCCTTCCCCTCTGGTACTACAACCGCCTCCTCACCGAGCTGATGGCGCACAGGATAACTCCTGTGGTGAGTCGGCCGCAGGCTGTCTTCGTCCACTTCCCCCTCCCCTCTGGTACTACAACCGCCTCCTCACCGAGCTGATGGCGCACAGGATAACTCCCGTGGTGAGTCGGCCGCAGGCTGTCTTCGTCCACTTCCCCCTCCCCTCTGGTACTACAACCGCCTCCTCACCGAGCTGATGGCGCACAGGATAACTCCCGTGGTGAGTCGGCCGCAGGCTGTCTTCGTCCACTTCCCCCTCCCCTCTGGTACTACAACCGCCTCCTCACCGAGCTGATGGCACACAGGATAACTCCCGTGGTGAGTAAGCCGCAGGCTGTCTTCGTCCACTTCCCCTTCCCCTCTGGTACTACGGCCGCCTCCTCACCGAGCTGATGGCGCACAAGATAACTCCCGTGGTGAGTCGGCCGCAGGCTGTCTTCGTCCACTTCCCCTTCCCCTCTGGTACTACAACCGCCTCCTCACCGAGCTGATGGCGCACAGGATAACTCCCGTGGTGAGTCGGCTGCAGGTTGTCTTCGTCCACTTCCCCTTCCCCTCTGGTACTACAACCGCCTCCTCACCGAGCTGATGGAGCACAGGATAACTCCCGTGGTGAGTCGGCCGCAGGCTGTCTTCGTCCACTTCCCCTTCCCATCTGGTACTACAACCGCCTCCTCACCGAGCTGATGGCGCACAAGATAACTCCCGTGGTGAGTCAGCCGCAGGCTGTCTTCATCCACTTCCCCCTCCCCTCTGGTACTACAACCGCCTCCTCACCAAGCTGATGGCGCACAGGATAACTCCCGTGGTGAGTCAGCCGCAGGCTGTCTTCGTCCACTTCCCCTTCCCCTGTGGTACTACAACCGCCTCCTCACCGAGCTGATGGCGCACAGGATAACTCCTGTGGTGAGTCGGCCGCAGGCTGTCTTCGTCCACTTCCCCCTCCCCTCTGGTACTACAACCGCCTCCTCACCGAGCTGATGGCGCACAGGATAACTCCCGTGGTCAGTCGGCCGCAGGCTGTCTTCGTCCACTTCCCCCTCCCCTCTGGTACTACAACCGCCTCCTCACCGAGCGGATGGCGCACAGGATAACTCCCGTGGTGAGTCGGCCGCAGGCTGTCTTCGTCCACTTCCCCCTCCCCTCTGGTACTACAACCGCCTCCTCACCGAGCTGATGGCGCACAGGATAACTCCCGTGGTGAGTAAGCCGCAGGCTGTCTTCGTCCACTTCCCCTTCCCCTCTGGTACTACAACCGCCTCCTCACCGAGCTGATGGCGCACAAGATAACTCCCGTGGTGAGTCGGCCGCAGGCTGTCTTCGTCCACTTCCCCTTCCCCTCTGGTACTACAACCGCCTCCTCACCGAGCTGATGGCGCACAGGATAACTCCCGTGGTGAGTCGGCCGCAGGCTGTCTTCGTCCACTTCCCCTTCCCCTCTGGTACTACAACCGCCTCCTCACCGAGCTGATGGCGCACAGGATAACTCCCGTGGTGAGTCAGCCGCAGGCTGTCTTCGTCCACTTCCCCTTCCACTCTGGTACTACAACCGCCTCCTCACCAAGCTGATGGCGCACAGGATAACTCCCGTGGTGAGTCAGCCGCAGGCTGTCTTCGTCCACTTCCCCTTCCCCTCTGGTACTACAACCGCCTCCTCACCAAGCTGATGGCGCACAGGATAACTCCCGTGGTGAGTCAGCCGCAGGCTGTCTTCGTCCACTTCCCCTTCCCCTCTGGTACTACAGCTGCCTCCTCACCGAGCTGATGGCGCACAGGATAACTCCCGTGGTGAGTCAGCCGCAGGCTGTCTTCGTCCACTTCCCCTTCCCCTCTGGTACTACAACCGCCTCCTCACCGAGCTGATGGCGCACAGGATAACTCCCGTGGTGAGTCAGCCGCAGGCTGTCTTCATCCACTTCCCCTTCCCCTCTGGTACTACAACCGCCTCCTCACCAAGCTGATGGCGCACAGGATAACTCCCGTGGTGAGTCAGCCGCAGGCTGTCTTCGTCCACTTCCCCCTCCCCTCTGGTACTACAACCGCCTCCTCACCAAGCTGATGGCGCACAGGATAACTCCCGTGGTGAGTCAGCCGCAGGCTGTCTTCGTCCACTTCCCCTTCCCCTCTGGTACTACAACCGCCTCCTCACCGAGCTGATGGCGCACAGGATAACTCCTGTGGTGAGTCGGCCGCAGGCTGTCTTCGTCCACTTCCCCCTCCCCTCTGGTACTACAACCGCCTCCTCACCGAGCTGGTGGCGCACAGGATAACTCCCGTGGTGAGTCGGCCGCAGGCTGTCTTCGTCCACTTCCCCCTCCCCTCTGGTACTACAACCGCCTCCTCACCGAGCTGATGGCGCACAGGATAACTCCCGTGGTGAGTCGGCCGCAGGCTGTCTTCGTCCACTTCCCCCTCCCCTCTGGTACTACAACCGCCTCCTCACCGAGCTGATGGCACACAGGATAACTCCCGTGGTGAGTAAGCCGCAGGCTGTCTTCGTCCACTTCCCCTTCCCCTCTGGTACTACAACCGCCTCCTCACCGAGCTGATGGCGCACAAGATAACTCCCGTGGTGAGTCGGCCGCAGGCTGTCTTCGTCCACTTCCCTTTCCCCTCTGGTACTACAACCGCCTCCTCACCGAGCTGATGGCGCACAGGATAACTCCCGTGGTGAGTCGGCCGCAGGCTGTCTTCGTCCACTTCCCCTTCCCCTCTGGTACTACAACCGCCTCCTCACCGAGCTGATGGAGCACAGGATAACTCCCGTGGTGAGTCGGCCGCAGGCTGTCTTCGTCCACTTCCCCTTCCCATCTGGTACTACAACCGCCTCCTCACCGAGCTGATGGCGCACAAGATAACTCCCGTGGTGAGTCAGCCGCAGGCTGTCTTCGTCCACTTCCCCTTCCCCTCTGGTACTACAACCGCCTCCTCACCGAGCTGATGGCGCACAGGATAACTCCCGTGGTGAGTCGGCCGCAGGCTGTCTTCGTCCACTTCCCCTTCCCCTCTGGTACTACAACCGCCTCCTCACCGAGCTGATGGCGCACAGGATAACTCCCGTGGTGAGTCGGCCGCAGGCTGTCTTCGTCCACTTCCCCCTCCCCTCTGGTACTACAACCGCCTCCTCACCGAGCTGATGGCGCACAGGATAACTCCCGTGGTGAGTCGGCCGCAGGCTGTCTTCGTCCACTTCCCCCTCCCCTCTGGTACTACAACCGCCTCCTCACCGAGCTGATGGTGCACAGGATAACTCCCGTGGTGAGTCGGCCGCAGGCTGTCTTCGTTCACTTCCCCCTCCCCTCTGGTACTACAACCGCCTCCTCACCGAGCTGATGGCGCACAGGGTAACTCCAGTGGTGAGTCGGCCGCAGGCTGTCTTCGTCCACTTCCTCCTCCCCTCTGGTACTACAACCGCCTCCTCATCGAGCTGATGGCGCACAGGATAACTCCCGTGGTGAGTCGGCCGCAGGCTGTCTTCGTCCACTTCCCCCTCCCCTCTGGTACTACAACCGCCTCCTCACCGAGCTGATGGCGCACAGGATAACTCCCGTGGTGAGTCGGCCGCAGGCTGTCTTCGTCAACTTCTCCCTCCCCTCTGGTACTACAACCGTCTCCTCACGGAGCTGATGGCGCACAGGATAACTCCCGTGGTGAGTCGGCCGCAGGCTGTCTTCGTCCATTTCCCCTTCCCCTCTGGTACTACAACCGCCTCCTCACCGAGCTGATGGCGCACAGGATAACTCCCGTGGTGAGTCGGCCGCAGGCTGTCTTCGTCAACTTCCCCCTCCCCTCTGGTACTACAACCGCCTCCTCACGGAGCTGATGGCGCACAGGATAACTCCCGTGGTGAGTCGGCCGCAGGCTGTCTTCGTCCACTTCCCCTTCCCCTCTGGTACTACAACCGCCTCCTCACCGAGCTGATGGCGCACAGGATAACTCCCGTGGTGAGTCGGCCGCAGGCTCTCTTCGTCCACTTCCCCTTCCCCTCTGGTACTACAACCGCCCCCTCACCGAGCTGATGGCGCACAGGATAACTCCCGTGGTGAGTCGGCCGCAGGCTGTCTTCGTCCACTTCCCCCTCCCTTCTGGTACTACAACCGCCTCCTCACCGAGCTGATGGCGCACAGGATAACTCCCGTGGCGAGTCGGCCGCAGGCTGTCTTCGTCCACTTCCCCCTCCCCTCTGGTACTACAACCACCTCCTCACCGAGCTGATGGCGCACAGGATAACTCCCGTGGTGAGTCGGCCGCAGGCTGTCTTCGTCCACTTCCCCCTCCCCTCTGGTACTACAACCGCCTCCTCACCGAGCTGATGACGCACTGGATAACTCCCGTGGTGAGTCGGCCGCAGGCTGTCTTCGTCCACTTACCCCTCCCCACTGGTACTACAACCGCCTCCTCACCGAGCTGATGGAGCACAGGATAACTCCCGTGGTGAGTCGGCCGCAGGCTGTCTTCGTCCACTTCCCCCTCCCCTCTGGTACTACAACCGCCTCCTCACCGAGCTGATGGCGCACAGGACAACTCCCGTGGTGAGTCGGCCGCAGGCTGTTTTCGTCCACTTCTCCCTCCCCTCTGGTACTACAACCGCCTCCTCACCGAGCTGATGGCGCACAGGATAACTCCCGTGGTGAGTCGGCCGCAGGATGTCTTCGTCCACTTCCCCCTCCCCTCCGGTACTACAACCGCCTCCTCACCGAGCTGATGGCGCACAGGCTAACTCCCGTGGTGAGTCGGCCGCAGGCTGTCTTCGTCCACTTCCCCCTCCCCTCTGGTACTTTAACCGCCTCCTCACCGAGCTGATGGCGCACAGGATAACTCCCGTGGTGCGTCGGCTGCAGGCTGTCTTCGTCCACTTCCCCTTCCCCTCTGGTACTACAACCGCCTCCTCACCGAGCTGATGGCGCACAGGATAACTCCCGTGGTGAGTCGGCCGCAGGCTGTCTTCGTCCACTTCCCCTTCCCCTCTGGTACTACAACCGCCTCCTCACCGAGCTGATGGCGCACAGGATAACTCCCGTGGTGAGTCGGCCGCAGGCTGTCTTCGTCCACTTCCCCCTCCCCTCTGGTACTACAACCGCCTCCTCACCGAGCTGATGGCGCACAGGATAACTCCCGTGGTGAGTCGGCCGCAGGCTGTCTTCGTCCACTTCCCCCTCCCCTCTGGTACTACAACCGCCTCCTCACCGAGCTGATGGCGCACACGATAACTCCCGTGGTGAGTCGGCCGCAGGCTGTCTTCGTCCTCTTCCCCCTCCCCTCTGGTACTACAACCACCTCCTCACCCAGCTGATGGCGCACAGGATAACTCCCGTGGTGATCGGCGCCGGATGTCTTCGTCCACTTCCCCCTCCCCTCTGGTACTACAACCGCCTCCTCACCAAGCTGATGGCGCACAGGATAACTCCCGTGGTGAGTCGGCCGCAGGCTGTCTTCGTCCACATACCCCTCCCCTCCGGTACTACAACCGCCTCCTCACCGAGCTGATGGCGCACAGGATAACTCCCGTGGTGAGTCGGCCGCAGGCTGTCTTCGTCAACTTCCCCCTCCCCTCTGGTATTACAACCGCCTCCTCACGGAGCTGATGGCGCACAGGATAACTCCCGTGGTGAGTCGGCCGCAGGCTGTCTTCGTCCACTTCCCCTTCCCCTCTGGTACTACAACCGCCTCCTCACCGAGCTGATGGCGCACAGGATAACTCCCGTGGTGAGTCGGCCGCAGGCTCTCTTCGTCCACTTCGCCTTCCCCTCTGGTACTACAACCGCCTCCTCACCGAGCTGATGGCGCACAGGATAACTCCCGTGGTGAGTCGGCCGCAGGCTGTCTTCGTCCAATTCCCCCTCTCCTCAGGTACTACAACCGCCTCCTCACCGAGCTGATGGCGCACAGGGTAACTCCCGTGGTGAGTCGGCCGCAGGCTGTCTTCGTCCACTTCCCTTTCCCCTCTGGTACTACAAACGCCTCCTCACCGAGCTGATGGCGCACAGGATAACTCCCGTGGTGAGTCGGCCGCAGGCTGTCTTCGTCCACTTCCCCCTCCCCTCTGGTACTACAACCGCCTCCTCTCCGAGCTGATGGCGCACAGGATAACTCCCGTGGTGAGTCGGCCCAGGCTGTCTTCGTCCACTTCCCCCTCCCCTCTGGTACTACAAACGCCTCCTCACCGAGCTGATGGCGCACAGGGTAACTCCCGTGGTGAGTCGGCCGCAGGCTGTCTTCGTCCACTTCCCTTTCCCCTCTGGTACTACAAACGCCTCCTCACCGAGCTGATGGCGCACAGGATAACTCCCGTGGTGAGTCGGCCGCAGGCTGTCTTCGTCCACTTCCCCCTCCCCTCTGGTACTACAACCGCCTCCTCTCCGAGCTGATGGCGCACAGGATAACTCCCGTGGTGAGTCGGCCGCAGGCTGTCTTCGTCCACTTCCCCCTCCCATCTGGTACTACAAACGCCTCCTCTCCGAGCTGATGGCGCACAGGATAACTCCCGTGGTGAGTCGGATCAGGCTGTCTTCGTCCACTTCCCCCTCCCATCTGGTACTACAAACGCCTCCTCACCGAGCTGATGGCGCACAGGGTAACTCCCGTGGTGAGTCGGCCGCAGGCTGTCTTTGTCCACTTCCCTTTCCCCTCTGGTACTACAAACGCCTCCTCACCGAGCTGATGGCGCACAGGATAACTCCCGTGGTGAGTCGGCCGCAGGCTGTCTTCGTCCACTTCCCCCTCCCCTCTGGTACTACAACCGCCTCCTCTCCGAGCTGATGGCGCACAGGATAACTCCCGTGGTGAGTCGGCCGCAGGCTGTCTTCGTCCACTTCCCCCTCCCATCTGGTACTACAAACGCCTCCTCTCCGAGCTGATGGCGCACAGGATAACTCCCGTGGTGAGTCGGCCCAGGCTGTCTTCGTCCACTTCCCCCTCCCATCTGGTACTACAAACGCCTCCTCACCGAGCTGATGGCGCACAGGGTAACTCCCGTGGTGAGTCGGCCGCAGGCTGTCTTCGTCCACTTCCCTTTCCCCTCTGGTACTACAAACGCCTCCTCTCCGAGCTGATGGCGCACAGGATAACTCCCGTGGTGAGTCGGCCGCAGGCTGTCTTCGTCCACTTCCCCCTCCCCTCTGGTACTACAACCGCCTCCTCTCCGAGCTGATGGCGCACAGGATAACTCCCGTGGTGAGTCGGCCGCAGGCTGTCTTCGTCCACTTCCCCCTCCCCTCTGGTACTACAACCGCCTCCTCTCCGAGCTGATGGCGCACAGGATAACTCCCGTGGTGAGTCGGCCCAGGCTGTCTTCGTCCACTTCCCCCTCCCATCTGGTACTACAAACGCTTCCTCACCGAGCTGATGGCGCACAGGGTAACTCCCGTGGTGAGTCGGCCGCAGGCTGTCTTCGTCCACTTCCCTTTCCCCTCTGGTACTACAAACGCCTCCTCACCGAGCTGATGGCGCACAGGGTAACTCCCGTGGTGAGTCGGCCGCAGGCTGTCTTCGTCAACTTCCCTTTCCCCTCTGGTACTACAAACGCCTCCTCACCGAGCTGATGGCGCACAGGATAACTCCCGTGGTGAGTCGGCCGCAGGCTGTCTTCGTCCACTTCCCCCTCCCCTCTGGTACTACAACCGCCTCCTCTCCGAGCTGATGGCGCACAGGATAACTCCTGTGGTGAGTCGGCCCAGGCTGTCTTCGTCCACTTCCCCCTCCCCTCTGGTACTACAAACGCCTCCTCACCGAGCTGATGGCGCACAGGGTAACTCCCGTGGTGAGTCGGCCGCAGGCTGTCTTCGTCCACTTCCCTTTCCCCTCTGGTACTACAAACGCCTCCTCACCGAGCTGATGGCGCACAGGATAACTCCCGTGGTGAGTCGGCCGCAGGCTGCCTTCGTCCACTTCCCCCTCCCCTCTGGTACTACAAACGCCTCCTCACCGAGCTGATGGCGCACAGGATAACTCCCGTGGTGAGTCGGCCGCAGGCTGTCTTCGTCCACTTCCCCCTCCCATCTGGTACTACAAACGCCTCCTCTCCGAGCTGATGGCGCACAGGATAACTCCCGTGGTGAGTCGGCCCAGGCTGTCTTCGTCCACTTCCCCCTCCCATCTGGTACTACAAACGCCTCCTCACCGAGCTGATGGCGCACAGGGTAACTCCCGTGGTGAGTCGGCCGCAGGCTGTCTTCGTCCACTTCCCTTTCCCCTCTGGTACTACAAACGCCTCCTCACCGAGCTGATGGCGCACAGGATAACTCCCGTGGTGAGTCGGCCGCAGGCTGTCTTCGTCCACTTCCCCCTCCCCTCTGGTACTACAACCGCCTCCTCTCCGAGCTGATGGCGCACAGGATAACTCCCGTGGTGAGTCGGCCGCAGGCTGTCTTCGTCCACTTCCCCCTCCCATCTGGTACTACAAACGCCTCCTCTCCGAGCTGAAGGCGCACAGGATAACTCCCGTGGTGAGTCGGCCCAGGCTGTCTTCGTCCACTTCCCCCTCCCATCTGGTACTACAAACGCCTCCTCTCCGAGCTGATGGCGCACAGGGTAACTCCCGTGGTGAGTCGGCCGCAGGCTGTCTTCGTCCACTTCCCTTTCCCCTCTGGTACTACAAACGCCTCCTCTCCGAGCTGATGGCGCACAGGATAACTCCCGTGGTGAGTCGGCCGCAGGCTGTCTTCGTCCACTTCCCCCTCCCCTCTGGTACTACAACCGCCTCCTCTCCGAGCTGATGGCGCACAGGATAACTCCCGTGGTGAGTCGGCCCAGGCTGTCTTCGTCCAATTCCCCTTCCCATCTGGTACTACAAACGACTCCTCACCGAGCTGATGGCGCACAGGATAACTCCCGTAATGAGTCGGCCGCAGGCTGTCTTCGTCCACTTCCCCCTCCCCTCTGGTACTACAACCGCCTCCTCACCGAGCTGATGGCGCACAGGATAACTCCCGTGGTGAGTCGGCCGCAGGCTGTCTTCGTCCACTTCCCCCTCCCCTCTGGTACTACAAACGCCTCCTCACCGAGCTGATGGCGCACAGGATAACACCCGTGGTGAGTCGGCCGCAGGCTGTCTTCGTCCACTTCCCCCTCCCCTCTGGTACTACAACCGCCTCCTCACCGAGCTGATGGCGCACAGGATAACTCCCGTGGTGAGTCGGCCGCAGGGTGTTTTCGTCCACTTCCCCCTCCCCTCTGGTACTACAAACGCCTCCTCACCGAGCTGATGGCGCACAGGGTAACTCCCGTGGTGAGTCGGCCGCAGGCTGTCTTCGTCCACTTCCCCCTCCCCTCTGGTACTACAACCGCCTCCTCACCGAGCTGATGGCGCACAGGATAACTCCCGTGGTGAGTCGGCCGCAGGCTGTCTTCGTCCACTTCCCCCTCCCCTCTGGTACTACAACCGCCTCTTCACCGAGCTGATGGCGCACAGGATAACTCCCGTGGTGAGTCGGCCGCAGGCTGTCTTCGTCCACTTCCCCTTCCCCTCTGGTACTACAACCGCCTCCTCACCGAGCTGCTGGCGCACAGGATAACTCCCGTGGTGAGTCGGCCGCAGGCTGTCTTCGTCCACTTCCCCCTCCCCCCCTCTGGTACTACAACCGCCTCCTCACCGAGCTGATGGCGCACAAGATAACTCCCGTGGTGAGTCGGCCGCAGGCTGTCTTCGTCCACTTCCCCCTCTCCTCTGGTACTACAACCACCTCCTCACCGAGCTGATGGCGCACAGGATAACTCCCGTGGTGAGTCGGCTGCTGGCTGTCTTCGTCCACTTCCCCCTCCCCTCTGGTACTACAACCGCCTCCTCACCGAGCTGATGGCGCACAGGATAACTCCCGTGGTGAGTCGGCCGCAGGCTGTCTTCGTCCACTTCCCCCTCCCCTCTGGTACTACAACCGCCTCCTCAGCGAGCTGATGGCGCACAGGATAACTCCCGTGGTGAGTCGGCCGCAGGCTGTCTTCGTCCACTTCCCCTTCCCCTCTGGTACTACAACCGCCTCCTCACCGAGCTGATGGCGCACAGGATAACTCCCGTGGTGAGTCGGCCGCAGGCTGTTTTCGTCCACTTCCCCCTCCCCTCTGGTACTACAACCGCCTCCTCACCGAGCTGATGGCGCACAGGATAACTCCCGTGGTGAGTCGGCCGCAGGCTGTCTTCGTCCACTTCCCCCTCCCCTCTGGTACTACAACCGCCTCCTCACCAAGCTGATGGCGCACAGGATAACTCCCGTGGTGAGTCGGCCGCAGGATGTCTTCGTCCACTTCCCCCTCCCCTCTGGTACTACAACCGCCTCCTCACCGAGCTGATGGCGCACAGGATAACTCCCGTGGTGAGTCGGCCGCAGGGTGTCTTTGTCCAATTCCCCCTCTCCTCAGGTACTACAACCGCCTCCTCACCGAGCTGATGGCGCACAGGGTAACTCCCGTGGTGAGTCGGCCGCAGGCTGTCTTCGTCCACTTCCCTTTCCCCTCTGGTACTACAAACGCCTCCTCACCGAGCTGATGGCGCACAGAATAACTCCCGTGGTGAGTCGGCCGCAGGCTGTCTTCGTCCACTTCCCCCTCCCCTCTGGTACTACAACCGCCTCCTCTCCGAGCTGATGGCGCACAGGATAACTCCCGTGGTGAGTCGGCCCAGGCTATCTTCGTCCACTTCCCCCTCCCCTCTGGTACTACAAACGCCTCCTCACCGAGCTGATGGCGCACAGGGTAACTCCCGTGGTGAGTCGGCCGCAGGCTGTCTTCGTCCACTTCCCTTTCCCCTCTGGTACTACAAACGCCTCCTCACCGAGCTGATGGCGCACAGGATAACTCCCGTGGTGAGTCGGCCGCAGGCTGTCTTCGTCCACTTCCCCCTCCCCTCTGGTACTACAACCGCCTCCTCTCCGAGCTGATGGCGCACAGGATAACTCCCGTGGTGAGTCGGCCGCAGGCTGTCTTCGTCCACTTCCCCCTCCCATCTGGTACTACAAACGCCTCCTCTCCGAGCTGATGGCGCACAGGATAACTCCCGTGGTGAGTCGGCCCAGGCTGTCTTCGTCCACTTCCCCCTGCCATCTGGTACTACAAACGCCTCCTCACCGAGCTGATGGCGCACAGGGTAACTCCCGTGGTGAGTCGGCCGCAGGCTGTCTTTGTCCACTTCCCTTTCCCCTCTGGTACTACAAACGCCTCCTCACCAAGCTGATGGCGCACAGGATAACTCCCGTGGTGAGTCGGCCGCAGGCTGTCTTCGTCCACTTCCCCCTCCCCTCTGGTACTACAACCGCCTCCTCTCCGAGCTGATGGCGCACAGGATAACTCCCGTGGTGAGTCGGCCGCAGGCTGTCTTCGTCCACTTCCCCCTCCCATCTGGTACTACAAACGCCTCCTCTCCGAGCTGATGGCGCACAGGATAACTCCCGTGGTGAGTCGGCCCAGGCTGTCTTCGTCCACTTCCCCCTCCCATCTGGTACTACAAACGCCTCCTCACCGAGCTGATGGCGCACAGGGTAACTCCCGTGGTGAGTCGGCCGCAGGCTGTCTTCGTCCACTTCCCTTTCCCCTCTGGTACTACAAACGCCTCCTCTCCGAGCTGATGGCGCACAGGATAACTCCCGTGGTGTGTCGGCCGCAGGCTGTCTTCGTCCACTTCCCCCTCCCCTCTGGTACTACAACCGCCTCCTCTCCGAGCTGATGGCGCACAGGATAACTCCCGTGGTGAGTCGGCCGCAGGCTGTCTTCGTCCACTTCCCCCTCCCCTCTGGTACTACAACCGCCTCCTCTCCGAGCTGATGGCGCACAGGATAACTCCCGTGGTGAGTCGGCCCAGGCTGTCTTCGTCCACTTCCCCCTCCCATCTGGTACTACAAACGCTTCCTCACCGAGCTGATGGCGCACAGGGTAACTCCCGTGGTGAGTCGGCCGCAGGCTGTCTTCGTCCACTTCCCTTTCCCCTCTGGTACTACAAACGCCTCCTCACCGAGCTGATGGCGCACACGGTAACTCCCGTGGTGAGTCGGCCGCAGGCTGTCTTCGTCCACTTCCCTTTCCCCTCTGGTACTACAAACGCCTCCTCACCGAGCTGATGGCGCACAGGATAACTCCCGTGGTGAGTCGGCCGCAGGCTGTCTTCGTCCACTTCCCCCTCCCCTCTGGTACTACAACCGCCTCCTCTCCAAGCTGATGGCGCACAGGATAACTCCCGTGGTGAGTCGGCCCAGGCTGTCTTCGTCCACTTCCCCCTCCCCTCTGGTACTACAAACGCCTCCTCACCGAGCTGATGGCGCACAGGGTAACTCCCGTGGTGAGTCGGCCGCAGGCTGTCTTCGTCCACTTCCCTTTCCCCTCTTTTACTACAAACGCCTCCTCACCGAGCTGATGGCGCACAGGATAACTCCCGTGGTGAGTCGGCCGCAGGCTGCCTTCGTCCACTTCCCCCTCCCCTCTGGTACTACAAACGCCTCCTCACCGAGCTGATGGCGCACAGGATAACTCCCGTGGTGAGTCGGCCGCAGGCTGTCTTCGTCCACTTCCCCCTCCCATCTGGTACTACAAACGCCTCCTCTCCGAGCTGATGGCGCACAGGATAACTCCCGTGGTGAGTCGGCCCAGGCTGTCTTCGTCCACTTCCCCCTCCCATCTGGTACTACAAACGCCTCCTCACCGAGCTGATGGCGCACAGGGTAACTCCCGTGGTGAGTCGGCCGCAGGCTGTCTTCGTCCACTTCCCTTTCCCCTCTGGTACTACAAACGCCTCCTCACCGAGCTGATGGCGCACAGGATAACTCCCGTGGTGAGTCGGCCGCAGGCTGTCTTCGTCCACTTCCCCCTCCCCTCTGGTACTACAACCGCCTCCTCTCCGAGCTGATGGCGCACAGGATAACTCCCGTGGTGAGTCGGCCGCAGGCTGTCTTCGTCCACTTCCCCCTCCCATCTGGTACTACAAACGCCTCCTCTCCGAGCTGATGGCGCACAGGATAACTCCCGTGGTGAGTCGGCCCAGGCTGTCTTCGTCCACTTCCCCCTCCCATCTGGTACTACAAACGCCTCCTCTCCGAGCTGATGGCGCACAGGGTAACTCCCGTGGTGAGTCGGCCGCAGGCTGTCTTCGTCCACTTCCCTTTCCCCTCTGGTACTACAAACGCCTCCTCTCCGAGCTGATGGCGCACAGGATAACTCCCGTGGTGAGTCGGCCGCAGGCTGTCTTCGTCCACTTCCCCCTCCCCTCTGGTACTACAACCGCCTCCTCTCCGAGCTGATGGCGCACAGGATAACTCCCGTGGTGAGTCGGCCGCGGGCTGTCTTCGTCCACTTCCCCCTCCCCTCTGGTACTACAACCGCCTCCTCTCCGAGCTGATGGCGCACAGGATAACTCCCGTGGTGAGTCGGCCCAGGCTGTCTTCGTCCACTTCCCCCTCCCATCTGGTACTACAAACGCCTCCTCACCGAGCTGATGGCGCACAGGATAACTCCCGTAATGAGTCGGCCGCAGGCTGTCTTCGTCCACTTCCCCCTCCCCTCTGGTACTACAACCGCCTCCTCACCGAGCTGATGGCGCACAGGATAACTCCCGTGGTGAGTCGGCCGCAGGCTGTCTTCGTCCACTTCCCTTTCCCCTCTGGTACTACAAACGCCTCCTCACCGAGCTGATGGCGCACAGGATAACTCCCGTGGTGAGTCGGCCGCAGGCTGTCTTCGTCCACTTCCCCCTCCCCTCTGGTACTACAACCGCCTCCTCACCGAGCTGATGGCGCACAGGATAACTCCCGTGGTGAGTCGGCCGCAGGCTGTTTTCGTCCACTTCCCCCTCCCCTCTGGTACTACAAACGCCTCCTCACCGAGCTGATGGCGCACAGGGTAACTCCCGTGGTGAGTCGGCCGCAGGCTGTCTTCATCCACTTCCCCCTCCCCTCTGGTACTACAACCGCCTCCTCACCGAGCTGATGGCGCACAGGATAACTCCCGTGGTGAGTCGGCCGCAGGCTGTCTTCGTCCACTTCCCCCTCCCCTCTGGTACTACAACCGCCTCTTCACCGAGCTGATGGTGCACAGGATAACTCCCGTGGTGAGTCGGCCGCAGGCTGTCTTCGTCCACTTCCCCCTCCCCTCTGGTACTACAACCGCCTCTTCACCGAGCTGATGGCGCACAGGATAACTCCCGTGGTGAGTCGGCCGCAGGCTGTCTTCGTCCACTTCCCCTTCCCCTCTGGTACTACAACCGCCTCCTCACCGAGCTGCTGGCGCACAGGATAACTCCCGTGGTGAGTCGGCCGCAGGCTGTCTTCGTCCACTTCCCCCCCCCCCCCCCTCTGGTACTACAACCGCCTCCTCAACGAGCTGATGGCGCACAAGATAACTCCCGTGGTGAGTCGGCCGCAGGCTGTCTTCGTCCACTTCCCGCTCTCCTCTGGTACTACAACCACCTCCTCACCGAGCTGATGGCGCACAGGATAACTCCCGTGGTGAGTCGGCTGCTGGCTGTCTTCGTCCACTTCCCCCTCCCCTCTGGTACTACAACCGCCTCCTCACCGAGCTGATGGCGCACAGGATAACTCCCGTGGTGAGTCGGCCGCAGGCTGTCTTCGTCCACTTCCCCCTCCCCTCTGGTACTACAACCGCCTCCTCAGCGAGCTGATGGCGCACAGGATAACTCCCGTGGTGAGTCGGCCGCAGGCTGTCTTCGTCCACTTCCCCCTCCCCTCTGGTACTACAACCGCCTCCTCACCGAGCTGATGGCGCACAGGATAACACCCGTGGTGAGTCGGCCTCAGGCTGTCTTCGTCCACTTCCCCCACCCCTCTGGTACTACAACCGCCTCCTCACCGAGCTGATGGCGCACAGGCTAACTCACGTGGTGAGTCGGCCGCAGGCTGTCTTTGTCCACTTCCCCCTCCCCTCTGGTACTACAACCGCCTCCTCACCGAGCTGATGGCGCACAGGATAACTCCCGTAATGAGTCGGCCGCAGGCTGTCTTCGTCCACTTCCCCCTCCCCTCTGGTACTACAACCGCCTCCTCACCGAGCTGATGGCGCACAGGATAACTCCCGTGGTGAGTCGGCCGCAGGCTGTCTTCGTCCACTTCCCCTTCCCCTCTGGTACTACAACCGCCTCCTCACCGAGCTGATGGCGCACAGGATAACTCCCGTGGTGAGTCGGCCGCAGGCTGTCTTCGTCCACTTCCCATTCCCCTCCGGTACTACAACCGCCTCCTCACCGAGCTGATGGCGCACAGGATAACTCCCGTGGTGAGTCGGCCGCAGGCTGTCTTCATCCACTTCCCCCTCCCCTCTGGTACTACAACCGCCTCCTCACAGAGCTGATGGCGCACAGGATAACTCCCGTGGTGAGTCGGCCGCAGGCTGTCTTCGTCCACTTCCCCTTCCCCTTTGGTACTACAACCGCCTTCTCACCGAGCTGATGGCGCACAGGATAGCTCCCGTGGTGAGTCGGCCGCAGGCTGTCTTGGTCCACTTCCCCCTCCCCTCTGGTACTACAACCGCCTCCTCACCGAGCTGATGGCGCACAGGATTACTCCCGTGGTGAGTCGGCCGCAGGCTGTCTTCGTCCACGTCCCCCTCCCCTCTGGTACTACAACCGCCTCTTCACCGAGCTGATGGCGCACAGGATAACTCCCGTGGTGAGTCGGCCGCAAGCTGTCTTCGTCCACTTCCCCCTCCCCTCTGGTACTACAACCGCCTCCTCACCAAGCTGATGGCACATAGGATAACTCCCGTGGTGAGTCGGCCGCAGGCTGTCTTCGTCCACTTCCCCCTCCCCGCTGGTACTACAACCGCCTCCTCACCGAGCTGATGGCGCACAGGATAACTCCCGTGGTGAGTCGGCCGCAGGCTGACTCCGTCCACTTACCCCTCCCCTCTGGTACTACAACCGCCTCCTCACCGAGCTGATGGCGCACAGGATAACTCCCGTGGTGAGTCGGCCGCAGGCTGTCTTCGTCCACTTACCCCTCCCCTCTGGTACTACAACCGCATCCTCACCGAGCTGATGGCGCACAGGATTACTCCCGTGGTGAGTCGGCCGCAGGCTGTCTTCGTCCATTTCCCCCTCCACTCTGGTACTACAACCGCCTACTCATCGAGCTGATGGCGCACAGGATAACTCCCGTGGTGAGTCGGCCGCAGGCTGTCTTCGTCCACTTCCCCCTCCCCTCTGGTACTACAACCGCCTCCTCACCGAGCTGATGGCGCACAGGATAACTCCCGTGGTGAGTCGGCCGCAGGCTGTCTTCGTCCACATCCCCCTCCCCTCTGGTACTACAACCGCCTCCTCACCGAGCTGATGGCGCACAGGATAACTCTCGTGGTGAGTCGGCCGCAGGCTGTCTTCGTCCACTTCCCCTTCCCCTCTGGTACTACAACCGCCTCCTCACCGAGCTGATGGCGGACAGGATAACTCCCGTGGTGAGTCGGCCGCAGGCTGTCTTCGTCCACTTCCCTTCCCCTCTGGTACTACAACCGCCTCCTCATCGAGCTGATGGCGCACAGGATAACTCCCGTGGTGAGTCGGCCGCAGGCTGTCTTCGTCCACTTCCCCCTCCCCTCTAGTACTACAACCGCTTCCTCACCGAGCTGATGGCGCACAGGATAACTCCCGTGGTGAGTCGGCCGCAGGCTGTCTTCGTCCACTTCCCCCTCCCCTCTGGTACTACAACTGCCTCCTCACCGAGCTGATGGCGCACAGGATAACTCCCGTGGTGAGTCGGCCCCAGCCTGTCTTCGTCCACTTCCCCCTCCCCTCTGGTACTACAACCGCCTACTCACCGAGCTGATGGCGCAGAGGATAACTCCCGTGGTGAGTCGGCCGCAGGCTGTCTTCGTCCACTTCCCCTTCCCCTCTGGTACTACAACCGCCTCCTCACCGAGCTGAAGGCGCACAGGATAACTCCCGTGGTGAGTCGGCCGCAGGCTGTCTTCGTCCACTTCCCCCTCCCCTCTGGTACTACAACCGCCTCCTCACCGAGCTGATGGCGCACAGGATAACTCCCGTGGTGAGTCGGCCGCTGGCTGTCTTCGTCAACTTCCCCCTCCCCTCTGGTACTACAACCGCCTCCTCACCGAGCTGATGGCGCACAGGATAACTCCCGTGGTGAGTCGGCCGCAGGCTGTCTTCGTCCACTTCCCCTTCCCCTCTGGTACTACAACCGCCTCCTCACCGAGCTGATGGCACACAGGATAACTCCCATGGTGAGTCGGCCGCAGGCTGTCTTCGTCCACTTCCCCCTCCCCTCTGGTACTACAACCGCCTACTCACCGAGCTGATGGCGCACAGGATAACTCCCGTGGCGAGTCGGCCGCAGGCTGTCTTCGTCCACTTCCCCCTCCCCTCTGGTACTACAACCGCCTCCTCACCAAGCTGATGGCGCACAGGATAACTCTCGTGGTGAGTCGGCCGCAGGCTGTCTTCGTCCACTTCCCCTTCCCCTCTGGTACTACAACCGCCTCCTCACCGAGCTGATGGCGCACAGGATAACTCCCGTGGTGAGTTGGCCGCAGGCTGTCTTCGTCCACATCCCCCTCCCCTCTGGTACTACAACCGCCTCCTCACCGAGCTGATGGCGCACAGTATAACTCCCGTGGTGAGTCGGCCGCAGGCTGTCTTCGTCCACTTCCCCCTCCCCTCTGGTACTACAACCGCCTCCTCACCGAGCTGATGGCGCACAGGATAACTCCCGTGGTGAGTCGGCCGCAGGCTGTCTTCGTCCACTTCCGCCTCCCCTCTGGTACAACAACCGCCTCCTCACCGAGCTGATGGCGCACAGGATAACTCCCGTGGTGAGTCGGTCGCAGGCTGTCTTCGTCCACTTCCCCCTCCCCTCTGGTACTACAACCGCCTCACACCGAGCTGATGGCGCACAGGATAACTCCCGTGGTGAGTCGGCCGCAGGCTGTCTTCGTCCACTTCCCCTTCCCCTCTGGCACTACAACCGCCTCCTCACCGAGGTGATGGCGCACAGGATAACTCCCGTGGTGAGTCGGCCCCAGGCTGTCTTCGTCCACATCCCCCTGCCCTCTGGTACTACAACCGCCTCCTCACCGAGCTTATGGCGCACAGGATAACTCCCGTGTTGAGTCGGCCGCAGGCTGGCATCGTCCACTTCCCCCTCCCCTCTGGTACTACAACCGCCTCCTCACCGAGCTGATGGCGCACAGGATAACTCCCGTGGTGAGTCGGCCGCAGGCTGTCTTTGTCCACTTCCCCCTCCCCTCTGGTACTACAACCGCCTCCTCACCGAGCTGATGGCGCACAGGATAACTCCAGTGGTGAGTCGGCCGCAGGCTGTCTTCGTCCACATCCCCTTCCCCTCTGGTACTACAACCGCCTCCTCACGGAGGTGATGGCGCACAGGATAACTCCCGTGGTGAGTCGGCCGCAGGCTGTCTTCGTCCACTTCCCCTTCCCCTCTGGTACTACAATCGCCTCCTCACCGAGCTGATGGCGCACAGGATAACTCCCGTGGTGAGTCGGCCGCAGGCTGTCTTCGTCCACTTCCCCCTCCCAACTGGTACTACAACCGCCTCCTCACCGAGCTGATGGCGCACAGGAAAACTCCCGTGGTGAGTCGGCCACAGTCTGTCTTCGTCCACTTCCCCCTCCCCTCTGGTACTACAACCGCCTCCTCACCGAGCTGATGGCGCACAGGATAACTCCCGTTGTGCGTCGGCCGCAGGCTGTCTTCGTCCACTTCCCCTTCCTCACTGGTACTACAACCGCTTCCTCACCGAGCTGATGGCACACAGGATAACTCCCGTGGTGAGTCGGCCGCAGGCTGTCTTTGTCCACTTCCCCCTCCCCTCTGGTACTACAACCGCCTCCTCACCGAGCTGATGGCGCACAGGATAACTCCCGTGGTGAGTCGGCCGCAGGCTGTCTTTGTCCACTTCCCCTTCCCCTCTGGTACTACAACCGCCTCCTTACCGAGCTGATGGCGCACAGGATAAATCCCGTGGTGAGTCGGCCGCAGGCTGTCTTCGTACACTTCCCCCTCCCCTCTGGTACTACAACCGCCTCCTCACCGAGCTGATGGCGCACAGGATAACTCCCGTGGTGAGTCGGCAGCTGGCTGTCCTCGTCCACTTCCCCCTCCCCTCTGGTACTACAACCGCCTCCTCACCGAGCTGATGGCGCACATGATAACTCCCGTGGTGAGTCGGCCGCAGGCTGTCTTCGTCCACTTCCCCCTCCCCTCTGGTACTACAACTGCCTCCTCACCGAGCTGATGGCGCACAGGATAACTCCCGTGGTGAGTCGGCCCCAGGCTGTCTTCGTCCACTTCCCCCTCCCCTCTGGTACTACAACCGCCTCCTCACCGAGCTGATGGCGCACAGGATAACTCCCGTGGTGAGTCGGCCGCAGGCTGTCTTCGTCCACTTCCCCTTCCCCTCTGGTACTACAACCGCCTCCTCACCAAGCTGATGGCGCAACGGATAACTCCCGTGGTGAGTCGGCCGCAGGCTGTCTTCGTCCACTTCCCCCTCCCCTCTGGTACTACAACCGCCTCCTCACCGAGCTCATGGCGCACAGGATAACTCCCGTGGTGAGTCGGCTGCAGGCTGTCTTCGTCAACTTCCCCCTCCCCTCTGGTACTACAACCGCCTCCTCACCGAGCTGATGGCGCACAGGATAACTCCCGTGGTGAGTCGGCCGCAGGCTGTCTTCGTCCACTTCCCCTTCCCCTCTGGTACTACAACCGCCTCCTCACCGAGCTGATGGCGCACAGGATAACTCCCGTGGCGAGTCGGCCGCAGGCTGTCTTCGTCCACTTCCCCATCCCCTCTGGTACTACAACCGCCTCCTCACCAAGCTGATGGCGCACAGGATAACTCTCGTGGTGAGTCGGCCGCAGGCTGTCTTCGTCCACTTCCCCTTCCCCTCTGGTACTACAACCGCCTCCTCACCGAGCTGATGGCGCAAAGGATAACTCCCGTGGTGAGTTGGCCGCAGGCTGTCTTCGTCCACTTCCCCCTCCCCTCTGGTACTACAACCGCCTCCTCACCGAGCTGATGGCGCACAGTATAACTCCCGTGGTGAGTCGGCCGCAGGCTGTCTTCGTCCACTTCCCCCTCCCCTCTGGTACTACAACCGCCTCCTCACCGAGCTGATGGCGCACAGGATAACTCCCGTAATGAGTCGGCCGCAGGCTGTCTTCGTCCACTTCCCTTTCCCCTCTGGTATTACAACCGCCTCCTCACCGAGCTGATGGCGCTGAGGATAACTCCCGTGGTGAGTCGGCCGCAGGCTGTCTTCATCCACTTCCCCCTCCCCTCTGGTACTACAACCGCCTCCTCACAGAGCTGATGGCGCACAGGATAACTCCCGTGGTGAGTCGGCCGCAGGCTGTCTTCGTCCACTTCCCCTTCCCCTGTGGTACTACAACCGCCTCCTCACCGAGCTGACTGCGCACAGGATAGCTCCCGTGGTGAGTCGGCCGCAGGCTGTCTTCGTCCACTTCCCCCTCCCCTCTGGTACTAAAACCGCCTCCTCACCGAGCTGATGGCGCACAGGATAACTCCCATGGTGAGTCGGCCGCAGGCTGTCTTCGTCCACTTCCCCCTCCCCTCTGGTACTACAACCGCCTCCTCACCGAGCTGATGGTGCACAGGATAACTCCCGTGGTGAGTCGGCCGCAAGCTGTCTTCGTCCACCACCCCCTCCCCTCTGGTACTACAACCGCCTCCTCACCAAGCTGATGGCGCACAGGATAACTCCCGTGGTGAGTCGGCCGCAGGCTGTCTTCGTCCACTTCCCCCTCCCCTCTGGTACTACAACCGCCTCCTCACCGAGCTGATGGCGCACAGGATAACTCCCATGGTGAGTCGGCCGCAGGCTGACTTCGTCCACTTACCCCTCCCCTCTGGTACTACAACCGCCTCCTCACCGAGCTGATGGCGCACAGGATAACTCCCGTGGTGGGTCGGCCGCAGGCTGTCTTCGTCCACTTACCCCTCCCCTCTGGTACTACAACCGCCTCCTCACCGAGCTGATGGCGCACAGGATTACTCCGGTGGTGAGTCGGCCGCAGGCTGTCTTCGTCCACTTCCCCCTCCACTCTGGTACTACAACCGCCTCCTCACCGAGCTGATGGCGCACAGGATAACTCCCGTGGTGAGAAGGCCGCAGGCTGTCTTCGTCCACTTCCTCCTCCCCTCTGGTACTACAACCGCCTCCTCACCGAGCTGATGGCGCACAGGATAACTCCCGTGGTGAGTCGGCCGCAGGCTGTCTTCGTCCACATCCCCCTCCCCTCTGGTACTACAACCGCCTCCTCACCGAGCTGATGGCGCACAGGATAACTCTCGTGGTGAGTCGGCCGCAGGCTGTCTTCGTCCACTTCCCCTTTGGTACTACAACCGCCTCCTCACCGAGCTGATGGCGCACATGATAACTCCCGTGGTGAGTCGGCCGCAGACTGTCTTCCTCCACTTCCCCTTCCCCTCTGGTACTACAACCGCCTCCTCACCGAGCTGATGGCGCACATGATAACTCCCGTCGTGAGTCGGCCGCAGGCTGTCTTCGTCCACTTCCCCCTCCCCTGTGGTACTACAACCGCTTCCTCACCGAGCTGATGGCGCTCAGGATAACTCCCGTGGTGAGTCGGCCGCAGGCTGTCTTCGTCCACTTCCCCCTCCCCTCTGGTACTACAACTGCCTCCTCACCGAGCTGATGGCGCACAGGATAACTCCCGTGGTGAGTCGGCCCCAGGCTGTCTTCGTCCACTTCCCCCTCCCCTCTGGTACTACAACTGCCTCCTCACCGAGCTGATGGCGCACATGATAACTCCCGTGGTGAGTCGGCCGCAGGCTGTCTTCGTCCACTTCCCCTTCGCCTCTGGTACTACAACCGCCTCCTCACCGAGCTGATGGCGCACAGGATAACTCCCGTGGTGAGTCGGCCGCAGGCTGTCTTCGTCCACTTCCCCCTCCCCTCTGGTACTACAACCGCCTCCTCACCGAGCTGATGGCGCACAGGATAACTCCCGTGGTGAGTCGGCCGCAGGCTGTCTTCGTCAACTTACCCCTCCCCTCTGGTACTACAACCGCCTCCTCACCGAGCTGATGGCGCACAGGATAACTCCCGTGGTGAGTCGGCCGCAGGCTGTCTTCGTCCACTTCCCCTTCCCCTCTGGTACTACAACTGCCTCCTCACCGAGCTGATGGCGTACAGGATAACTCCTGTGGTGAGTCGGCCGCACGCTGTCTTCGTCCACTTCCCCCTCCCCTCTGGTACTACAACCGCCTACTCACCGAGCTGATGGCGCACAGGATAACTCCCGTGGCGAGTCGGCCGCAGGCTGTCTTCGTCCACTTCCCCCTCCCCTCTGGTACTACAACCGCCTCCTCACCGAGCTGATGGCGCACAGGATAACTCTCGTGGTGAGTCGGCCGCAGGCTGTCTTCGTCCACTTCCCCTTCCCCTCTGGTACTACAACCGCCTCCTCACCGAGCTGATGGCGCACAGGATAACTCCCGTGGTGAGTCGGCCGCAGGCTGTCTTCGTCCACTTCCCCCTCCCCTCTGGTACTACAACCGCCTCCTCACCGAGCTGATGGCGCACAGTATAACTCCCGTAGTGAGTCGGCCGCAGGCTGTCTTCGTCCACTTCCCCCTCCCCTCTGGTACTACAACCGCCTCCTCACCGAGCTGATGGCGCACAGGATAACTCCCGTGGTGAGTCGGCCGCAGGCTGTCTTCGTCCACTTCCCCCTCCCCTCTGGTACTATAACCGCCTCCTCACCGAGCTGATGGCGCACAGGATAACTCCCGTGGTGAGTCGGCCGCAGGCTGTCTTCGTCCACTTCCCCTTCCCCTCTGGCACTACAACCGCCTCCTCACCAAGGTGATGGCGCACAGGATAACTCCCGTGGTGAGTCGGCCCAAGGCTGTCTTCGTCCACATCCCCCTCCCCTCTGGTACTACAACCGCCTCCTCACCGAGCTGATGGCGCACAGGATAACTCATGTGTTGAGTCGGCCGCAGGCTGGCATCGTCCACTTCCCCCTCCCCTCTGGTACTACGACCGCCTCCTCACCGAGCTGATGGCGCACGGGATAACTCCCGTGGTGAGTCGGCCGCAGGCTGTCTTTGTCCACTTCCCCCTCCCCTCTCGTACTACAACCGCCTCCTCACCGAGCTGATGGCGCACAGGATAACTCCAGTGGTGAGTCGGCCGCAGGCTGTCTTCGTCCACTTCCCCTTTCCCTCTGGTACTACAACCGCCTCCTCACGGAGCTGATGGCGCACAGGATAACTCCGGTGGTGAGTCGGCCGCAGGCTGTCTTCGTCCACTTCCCCTTTCCCTCTGGTACTACAATCGCCTCCTCACCGAGCTGATGGCGCACAGGATAACTGCCGTGGTGAGTCGGCCGCAGGCTGTCTTCGTCCACTTCCCCGTCCCAACTGGTACTACAACCGCCTCCTCACCGAGCTGATGGCGCACAGGATAACTCCTGTGGTGAGTCGGCCACAGGCTGTCTTTGTCCACTTCCCCCTCCCCTCTGGTACTACAACCGCCTCCTCACCGAGCTGATGGCGCACAGGATAACTCCCATTGTGAGTCGGCCGCAGGCTGTCTTCGTCCACTTCCCCCTCCTCTCTGGTACTACAACCGCCTCCTCACGGAGCTGATGGCGCACAGGATAACTCCCGTGGTGAGTCGGCCGCAGGCTGTCATCGTCCACTTCCCCCTCCCCTCTGGTACTACAACCGCCTCCTCACCGAGCTGATGGCGCACATGATAACTCCTGTGGTGAGTCGGCCGCAGGCTGTCTTTGTTCACTTCCCCCTCCCCTCTGGTACTACAACCGCCTCCTCACCGAGCTGATGGCGCACAGGATAACTCCCGTGGTGAGTCGGCCGCAGGCTGTCTTCGTCCACTTCCCCTTCCCCTCTGGTACTACAACCGCCTCCTCACCGAGCTGATGGCGTACAGGATAACTCCCGTGGTGAGTCGGCCGCACGCTGTCTACTTCCACTTCCCCCTCCCCTCTGGTACTACAACCGCCTACTCACCGAGCTGATGGCGCACAGGATAACTCCCGTGGCGAGTCGGCCGCAGGCTGTCTTCGTCCACTTCCCCCTCCCCTCTGGTACTACAACCGCCTCCTCACCGAGCTGATGGCGCACAGGATAACTCTCGTGGTGAGTCGGCCGCAGGCTGTCTTCGTCCACTTCCCCTTCCCCTCTGGTGCTACAACCGCCTCCTCACCGAGCTGATGGCGCACAGGATAACTCCCGTGGTGAGTCGGCCGCAGGCTGTCTTCGTCCACTTCCCCCTCCCCTCTGGTACTACAACCGCCTCCTCACCGAGCTGATGGCGCACAGTATAACTCCCGTAGTGAGTCGGCCGCAGGCTGTCTTCGTCCACTTCCCCCTCCCCTCTGGTACTACAACCGCCTCCTCACCGAGCTGATGGCGCAAAGGATAACTCCCGTGGTGTGTCGGCCGCAGGCTGTCTTCGTCCACTTCCCCCTCCCCTCTGGTACAACAACCGCCTCCTCACCGAGCTGATGGCGCACAGGATAACTCCCGTGGTGAGTCGGCCGCAGGCTGTCTTCGTCCACTTCCCCCTCCCCTCTGGTACTATAACCGCCTCCTCACCGAGCTGATGGCGCACAGGATAACTCCCGTGGTGAGTCGGCCGCAGGCTGTCTTCGTCCACTTCCCCTTCCCCTCTGGCACTACAACCGCCTCCTCACCAAGGTGATGGCGCACAGGATAACTCCCGTGGTGAGTCGGCCCAAGGCTGTCTTCGTCCACATCCCCCTCCCCTCTGGTACTACAACCGCCTCCTCACCGAGCTGATGGCGCACAGGATAACTCATGTGTTGAGTCGGCCGCAGGCTGGCATCGTCCACTTCCCCCTCCCCTCTGGTACTACGACCGCCTCCTCACCGAGCTGATGGCGCACAGGATAACTCCCGTGGTGAGTCGGCCGCAGGCTGTCTTTGTCCACTTCCCCCTCCCCTCTCGTACTACAACCGCCTCCTCACCGAGCTGATGGCGCACAGGATAACTCCCGTGGTGAGTCGGCCGCAGGCTGTCTTCGTCCACTTCCCCTTTCCCTCTGGTACTACAACCGCCTCCTCACGGAGCTGATTGCGCACAGGATAACTCCGGTGGTGAGTCGGCCGCAGGCTGTCTTCGTCCACTTCCCCTTTCCCTCTGGTACTACAATCGCCTCCTCACCGAGCTGATGGCGCACAGGATAACTGCCGTGGTGAGTCGGCCGCAGGCTGTCTTCGTCCACTTCCCCGTCCCAACTGGTACTACAACCGCCTCCTCACCGAGCTGATGGCGCACAGGATAACTCCTGTGGTGAGTCGGCCACAGGCTGTCTTTGTCCACTTCCCCCTCCCCTCTGGTACTACAACCGCCTCCTCACCGAGCTGATGGCGCACAGGACAACTCCCATTGTGAGTCGGCCGCAGGCTGTCTTCGTCCACTTCCCCCTCCTCTCTGGTACTACAACCGCCTCCTCACGGAGCTGATGGCGCACAGGATAACTCCCGTGGTGAGTCGGCCGCAGGCTGTCATCGTCCACTTCCCCCTCCCCTCTGGTACTACAACCGCCTCCTCACCGAGCTGATGGCGCACAGGATAACTCCCGTGGTGAGTCGGCCGCAGGCTGTCTTTGTCCACTTCCCCCTCCCCTCTGGTACTACAACCGCCTCCTCACCGAGCTGATGGCGCACAGGATAACTCCCGTGGTGAGTCGGCCGCAGGCTGTCTTCGTCCACTTCCCCTTCCCCTCTGGTACTAAAACCGCCTCCTTACCGAGCTGATGGCGCACAGGATAAATCCCGTGGTGAGTCGGCCGCAGGCTGCCTTCGTCCACTTCCCCCTCCCCTCTGGTACTACAACCGCCTCCTCACCGAGCTGATGGCGCACAGGATAACTCCCGTGGTGAGTCGGCCGCAGGCTGTCTTCGTCCACTTCCCCCTCCCCTCTGGTACTACAACCGCCTCCTCACCGAGCTGATGGCGCACAGGATAACTCCCGTGGTGAGTCGGCCGCAGGCTGTCTTTGTACACTTCCCCCTCCCCTCTGGTACTACAACCGCCTCCTCACCGAGCTGATGGCGCACAGGATAACTCCCGTGGTGAGTCGGCCGCAGGCAGCCTTCGTCCACTTCCCCCTCCCCTCTGGTACTACAACCGCCTCCTCACGGAGCTGATGGCGCACAGGATAACTCCCGTGGTGAGTCGGCCGCAGGCTGTCTTCATCCACTTCCCCTTCCCCTCTGGTACTACAAACGCCTCCTCACCGAGCTGATGGCGCACAGGATAACTCCCGTGGTGAGTCGGCCGCAGGCTGTCTTCGTCCACTTCCCCCTCCCCTCTGGTACTACAACCGCCTCCTCATCGAGCTGATGGCGCACAGGATAACTCCCGTGGTGAGTCAGCCGCAGGCTATTCTTCGTCCACTTCCCCCTCCGCTCTGGTACTGCAACCGCCTCCTCACCGAGCTGATGGCGCACAGGATAACTCCCGTGGTGAGTCGGCCGCAGGCTGTCTTCGTCCACCTCCCCCTCCCCTCTGCTACTACAACCGCCTCCTCACTGAGCTGATGGCGCACAGGATAACTCCCGTGGTGAGTCGGCTGCAGGCTGTCTTCGTCCACTTCCCCTTCCCCTCTGGTACTACAACCGCCTCCTCACCGAGCTGATGGCGCACAGATAACTCCCGTGTTGAGTCGGCCGCAGGCTGTCTTCGTCCACTTCCCCTTCCCCTCTGGTACTACAACCGCCTCCTCACCGAGCTGATGGCGCACAGGATAACTCACGTGGTGAGTCGGCCGCAGGCTGTCATCGTCCACTTCCCCCTCCCCTCTGGTACTACAACCGGCTCCTCACCGAGCTGATGGCGCACAGGATAACTCCCGTGGTGAGTCGGCCGCAGGCTGTCTTCGTCCACTTCCCCCTCCCCACTGGTACTACAACCGCCTCGTCACCGAGCTGACGGGGCACAGGATAACTCCCGTGGTGAGTCGGCCGCAGACTGTCTACGTCCACTTCCCCTTCCCCTCTGGTACTACAACCGCCTCCTCACCGAGCTGATGGCGCACAGGATAACTCCAGTGGTGAGTCGGCCGCAGGCTGTCTTCGTCCACTTCCCCCTCCCCTCTGGTACTACAACCGCCTCCTCACAGAGCTGATAGCGCACAGGATAACTCCCGTGGTGAGTCGGCCGCAGGCTGTCTTCGTCCACTTCCCCCTCCCCTCTGGTACTACAACCGCCTCCTCACCGAGCTGATGGCGCACAGGATAACTCCCGTGGTGAGTCGGCCGCAGACTGTCTTTGTCCACTTCCCCCTCCCCTCTGGTACTACAACCGCCTACTCACCGAGCTGATGGCGCACAGGATAACTCCCGTGGTGAGTCGGCCGCATGCAGTCTTCGTCCACTTACCCCTCCCCTCTGGTACTACAACCGCCTCCTCACGGAGCTGATGGCACACAGGATAACTCCCATGGTGAGTCGGCCGCAGGCTGTCTTCGTCCACTTCCTCTTCCCCTCTGGTACTACAACTGCCTCCTCACCGAGCTGATGGCGCACAGGATAACTCATGTGGTGAGTCGGCCGCAGGCTGTCTTCGTCCACTTCTCCCTCCCCTCTGGTACTACAACCGCCTCCTCACCCAGCTGATAGCGCACAGGATAACTCCCGTGGTGAGTCGGCCGCAGGCTGTCTTCGTCCACTTCCCCATCCTCTCTTTTACTACAACCGCCTCCTCACCGAGCTGATGGCGCACAGGATAACTCCCGTGGTGAGTCGGCTGCAGGCTGTCTTCGTCCACTTCCCCCTCCCCTCTTGTACTACAACCGCCTCCTCACCGAGCTGATGGTGCACAGGATAACTCCCGTGGTGAATCGGCCGCAGGCTGTCTTCGTCCACTTCCCCCTCCCCTCTGGTACTACAACCGCCTCCTCACCGAGCTGATGGCGCACAGGATAACTCCCGTGGTGAGTTGGCCGCAGGCTGTCTTTGTCCACTTCCCCCTCCCCTCTGGTACTACAACCGCCTCCTCACCGAGCTGATGGCGCACAGGATAACTCCCGTGGTGAGTCGGCCGCAGGCTGTCTTCGTCCACTTCCCCCTCCCCTCTGGTACAGCAACCGCCTCCTCACCGAGCTGCTGGCGCACAGGATAACTCCCGTGGTGAGTCGGCCGCAGGCTGTCTTCGTCCACTTCCCCCTCCCCTCTGCTACTACAACCGCCTCCTCACCGAGCTGATGGTGCACAGGATAACTCTCGTGGTGAGTCGGCCGCAGGCTGTCTTCGTCCACTTCCCCTTCCCCTCTGGTACTACAACCGCCTCCGCACCGAGCTGATGGCGCACAGGATAACTTCCGTGGTGAGTCGGCCGCAGGCTGTCTTCGTCCACTTCCCCTTCCCCTCTGGTACTACAACCGCCTCCTCACCGAGCTGATGGCGCACAAAATAACTCCCGTGGTGAGTCGGCCGCAGGCTGTCTTCGTCCACTTCTCCCTCCCCTCTGGTACTACAACCGCCTCCTCACCGAGCTGATGGCGCACAGGATAACTCCCGTGGTGAGTCGGCCGCAGGCTGTCTTCGTCCACTTCCCCATCCCCTCTGGTACTACAACCGCCTCCTTACCGAGCTGATGGCGCACAGGATAACTCCCGTGGTGAGTCGGCCGCAGGCTGTCTTCGTCCACTTCCCCCTCCCCTCTGGTACTACAACCGCCTCCTCACCGAGCTGATGGCGCACAGGATAACTCCCGTGGTGAATCGGCCGCAGGCTGTCTTCGTCCACTTCCCCCTCCCCTCTGGTACTACAACCGCCTCCTCACCGAGCTGATGGCGCACAGGATAACTCACGTGGTGAGTCGGCCGCAGGCTGTCTTCGTCCACTTCCCCCTCCCCTCTGGTACTACAGCCGGCTCCTCACCGAGCTGATGGCGCACAGGATAACTCCCGTGGTGAGTCGGCCGCAGGCTGTCTTCGTCCACTTCCCCCTCCCCTCTGGTACTACAACCGCCTCCTCATTGAGCTGATGGTGCACAGGATAACTCTCGTGGTGAGTCGGCCGCAGGCTGTCTACGTCCACTTCCCCTTCCCCTCTGGTACTACAACCGCTTCCTCACCGAGCTGATGGCGCACAGGATAACTCCCGTGGTGAGTCGGCCGCAGGCTGTCTTCGTCCACTTCCCCCTCCCCTCTGGTACTACAACCGCCTCCTCACAGAGCTGATGGCGCACAGGATAACTCCCATGGTGAGTCGGCCGCAGGCTGTCTTCGTCCACTTCCCCCTCCCCTCTGGTACTACAACCGCCTCCTCACCGAGCTGATGGCGCACAGGATGACTCCCGTGGTGAGTCGGCCGCAGGCTGTCTTCGTCCACTTCCCCCTCCCCTCTGGTACTACAACCGCCTCCTCACCGAGCTCATGGCGCACAGGATAACTCCCATGGTGAGTCGGCCGCAGGCTGTCTTCTTCCACTTCCCCCTCCCCTCTGGTACTACAACCACCTCCTCACCGAGCTGATGGCGCACAGGATAACTCACGTGGTGAGTCGGCCGCAGGCTGTCTTCGTCCACTTCCCCCTCCCCTCTCGTACTACAACCGGCTCCTCACCGAGCTGATGGCGCACAGGATAACTCCCGTGGTGAGTCGGCCGCAGGCTGTCTTCGTCCACTTCCCCCTCCCCTCTGGTACTACAACCGTCTCCTCACCGAGCTTATGGCGCACAGGATAACTCCCGTGGTGAGTCGGCCGCGGGCTGTCTTCGTCCACTTCCCCCTCCCCTCTGGTACTACAACCGCCTCCTCACCGAGCTGATGGCGCACAGGATAACTCCCGTGGTGAGTCGGCCGCAGGCTGTCTTCGTCCACTTCCCCTTCCCCTCTGGTACTACATTCGCCTCCTCACCGAGCTGATGGCGCACAGGATAACTCCCGTGGTGAGTCGGCCGCAGGCTGTCTTCGTCCACTTCCCCTTCCCCTTGGTACTACAACCGCCTCCTCACCGAGCTGATGGCGCACAGGATAACTCCCGTCGTGAGTCGGCTGCAGGCTGTCTTCGTCCACTTCCCCCTCCCCTCTGGTACTACAACCGCCACCTCACCGAGCTGATGGCGCACAGGATAACTCCCGTGTTGAGTCGGCCACAGGCTGTCTTCGTCCACTTCCTCCTCCCCTCTGGTACTACAACCGCCTCCTCACCGAGCTGATGGCGCACAGGATAACTCCAGTGGTGAGTCGGCCGCAGGCTGTCTTCGTCCACTTCGCCTTCCCCTCTGGTACTACAACCGCCTCCTCACCGAGCTGATGGCGTACAAGATAACTCCCGTGGTGAGTCGGCCGCAGGCTGTCTTCGTCCACTTCCCCTTCCCCTCTGGTACTACAACCGCCTCCTCACCGAGCTGATGGTGCACAGGATAACTCCAGTGGTGAGTCGGCCGCAGGCTGTCTTCGTCCACTTCCCCCTCCCCTCTGGTACTACAACCGCCTCCTCACCGAGCTGCTGGCACACAGGATAACTCCCGTGGTGAGTCGACCACAGGCTGTCTTCGTCCACATCCCCCTCCCCTCTGGTACTACAACCGCCTCCTCACCGATCTGATGGCGCACAGGATAACTCCAGTGGTGAGTCGGCCGCAGGCTGTCTTCGTCCACTTCCCCTTCCCTTCTGGTACTACAACCGCCTCCTCACCAAGCTGATGGCGCACAGGATAACTCCCGTGGTTAGTCGGCCGCAGGCTGTCTTCGTCCACTTCCCCTTCCCCTCTGGTACTACAATCCCCTCCTCACCGAGCTGATGGCGCACAGGATAACTCCAGTGGTGAGTCGGCCGCAGGCTGTCTTCGTCTACTTCCCCCTCCCCTCTGGTAACACAACCGCCTCCTCACCGAGCTGATGGCTCACAGGATAACTCCCGTGGTGAGTCGGCCGCAGGCTGTCTTCGTCCACTTTCCCCTCCCCTCTGGTACTACAACCGCCTCCTCACCGAGCTGATGGCGCACAGGATAACTCCAGTGGTGAGTCGGCCGCAGGCTGTCTTCGTCCACTTCCCCTTCCCCTCTGGTACTACAACCGCCTCCTCACCGAGCTGATGGCGCCGAGGATAACTCCCGTGGTGAGTCGGCCGCAGACTGTCTTTGTCCACTTCCCCCTCCCCTCTGGTACTACAACCGCCTACTCACCGAGCTGATGGCGCACAGGATAACTCCCGTGGTGAGTCGGCCGCATGCAGTCTTCGTCCACTTACCCCTCCCCTCTGGTACTACAACCGCCTCCTCACGGAGCTGATGGCACACAGGATAACTCCCATGGTGAGTCGGCCGCAGGCTGTCTTCGTCCACTTCCTCTTCCCCTCTGGTACTACAACTGCCTCCTCACCGAGCTGATGGCGCACAGGATAACTCACGTGGTGAGTCGGCCGCAGGCTGTCTTCGTCCACTTCTCCCTCCCCTCTGGTACTACAACCGCCTCCTCACCCAGCTGATGGCGCACAGGATAACTCCCGTGGTGAGTCGGCCGCAGGCTGTCTTCGTCCACTTCCCCATCCTCTCCGGTACTACAACCGCCTCCTCACCGAGCTGATGGCGCACAGGATAACTCCCGTGGTGAGTCGGCTGCAGGCTGTCTTCGTCCACTTCCCCCTCCCCTCTTGTACTACAACCGCCTCCTCACCGAGCTGATGGTGCACAGGATAACTCCCGTGGTGAATCGGCCGCAGGCTGTCTTCGTCCACTTCCCCCTCCCCTCTGGTACTACAACCGCCTCCTCACCGAGCTGATGGCGCACAGGATAACTCCCGTGGTGAGTTGGCCGCAGGCTGTCTTTGTCCACTTCCCCCTCCCCTCTGGTACTACAACCGCCTCCTCACCGAGCTGATGGCGCACAGGATAACTCCCGTGGTGAGTCGGCCGCAGGCTGTCTTCGTCCACTTCCCCCTCCCCTCTGGTACAGCAACCGCCTCCTCACCGAGCTGCTGGCGCACAGGATAACTCCCGTGGTGAGTCGGCCGCAGGCTGTCTTCGTCCACTTCCCCCTCCCCTCTGCTACTACAACCGCCTCCTCACCGAGCTGATGGTGCACAGGATAACTCTCGTGGTGAGTCGGCCGCAGGCTGTCTTCGTCCACTTCCCCTTCCCCTCTGGTACTACAACCGCCTCCGCACCGAGCTGATGGCGCACAGGATAACTTCCGTGGTGAGTCGGCCGCAGGCTGTCTTCGTCCACTTCCCCTTCCCCTCTGGTACTACAACCGCCTCCTCACCGAGCTGATGGCGCACAAAATAACCCCCGTGGTGAGTCGGCCGCAGGCTGTCTTCGTCCACTTCTCCCTCCCCTCTGGTACTACAACCGCCTCCTCACCGAGCTGATGGCGCACAGGATAACTCCCGTGGTGAGTCGGCCGCAGGCTGTCTTCGTCCACTTCCCCATCCCCTCTGGTACTACAACCGCCTCCTTACCGAGCTGATGGCGCACAGGATAACTCCCGTGGTGAGTCGGCCGCAGGCTGTCTTCGTCCACTTCCCCCTCCCCTCTGGTACTACAACCGCCTCCTCACCGAGCTGATGGCGCACAGGATAACTCCCGTGGTGAATCGGCCGCAGGCTGTCTTCGTCCACTTCCCCCTCCCCTCTGGTACTACAACCGCCTCCTCACCGAGCTGATGGCGCACAGGATAACTCACGTGGTGAGTCGGCCGCAGGCTGTCTTCGTCCACTTCCCCCTCCCCTCTGGTACTACAGCCGGCTCCTCACCGAGCTGATGGCGCACAGGATAACTCCCGTGGTGAGTCGGCCGCAGGCTGTCTTCGTCCACTTCCCCCTCCCCTCTGGTACTACAACCGCCTCCTCATTGAGCTGATGGTGCACAGGATAACTCTCGTGGTGAGTCGGCCGCAGGCTGTCTACGTCCACTTCCCCTTCCCCTCTGGTACTACAACCGCTTCCTCACCGAGCTGATGGCGCACAGGATAACTCCCGTGGTGAGTCGGCCGCAGGCTGTCTTCGTCCACTTCCCCCTCCCCTCTCGTACTACAACCGCCTCCTCACAGAGCTGATGGCGCACAGGATAACTCCCATGGTGAGTCGGCCGCAGGCTGTCTTCGTCCACTTCCCCCTCCCCTCTGGTACTACAACCGCCTCCTCACCGAGCTGATGGCGCACAGGATGACTCCCGTGGTGAGTCGGCCGCAGGCTGTCTTCGTCCGCTTCCCCCTCCCCTCTGGTACTACAACCGCCTCCTCACCGAGCTCATGGCGCACAGGATAACTTCCATGGTGAGTCGGCCGCAGGCTGTCTTCTTCCACTTCCCCCTCCCCTCTGGTACTACAACCACCTCCTCACCGAGCTGATGGCGCACAGGATAACTCCCGTGGTGAGTCGGCCGCAGGCTGTCTTCATCCACTTTCCCCTCCCCTCTGGTACAACAACCGCCTCCTCACCGAGCTGATGGCGCACAGGATAACTCCCGTGGTGTGTCGGCCGCAGGCTGTCTTCGTCCACTTTCCCCTCCCCTCTGGTACTACAACCGCCTCCTCACCGAGCTGATGGCGCACAGGATAACTCACGTGGTGAGTCGGCCGCAGGCTGTCTTCGTCCACTTCCCCCTCCCCTCTCGTACTACAACCGGCTCCTCACCGAGCTGATGGCGCACAGGATAACTCCCGTGGTGAGTCGGCCGCAGGCTGTCTTCGTCCACTTCCCCCTCCCCTCTGGTACTACAACCGTCTCCTCACCGAGCTTATGGCGCACAGGATAACTCCCGTGGTGAGTCGGCCGCGGGCTGTCTTCGTCCACTTCCCCCTCCCCTCTGGTACTACAACCGCCTCCTCACCGAGCTGATGGCGCACAGGATAACTCCCGTGGTGAGTCGGCCGCAGGCTGTCTTCGTCCACTTCCCCTTCCCCTCTGGTACTACAACCGCCTCCTCACCGAGCTGATGGCGCACAGGATAACTCCCGTGGTGAGTCGGCCGCAAGCTGTCTTCGTCCACTTCCCCTTCCCCTTGGTACTACAACCGCCTCCTCACCGAGCTGATGGCGCACAGGATAACTCCCGTCGTGAGTCGGCTGCAGGCTGTCTTCGTCCACTTCCCCCTCCCCTCTGGTACTACAACCGCCACCTCACCGAGCTGATGGCGCACAGGATAACTCCCGTGTTGAGTCGGCCACAGGCTGTCTTCGTCCACTTCCTCCTCCCCTCTGGTACTACAACCGCCTCCTCACCGAGCTGATGGCGCACAGGATAACTCCAGTGGTGAGTCGGCCGCAGGCTGTCTTCGTCCACTTCGCCTTCCCCTCTGGTACTACAACCGCCTCCTCACCGAGCTGATGGCGTACAAGATAACTCCCGTGGTGAGTCGGCCGCAGGCTGTCTTCGTCCACTTCCCCTTCCCCTCTGGTACTACAACCGCCTCCTCACCGAGCTGATGGTGCACAGGATAACTCCAGTGGTGAGTCGGCCGCAGGCTGTCTTCGTCCACTTCCCCCTCCCCTCTGGTACTACAACCGCCTCCTCACCGAGCTGCTGGCACACAGGATAACTCCCGTGGTGAGTCGACCACAGGCTGTCTTCGTCCACATCCCCCTCCCCTCTGGTACTACAACCGCCTCCTCACCGAGCTGATGGCGCACAGGATAACTCCAGTGGTGAGTCGGCCGCAGGCTGTCTTCGTCCACTTCCCCTTCCCTTCTGGTACTACAACCGCCTCCTCACCAAGCTGATGGCGCACAGGATAACTCCCGTGGTGAGTCGGCCGCAGGCTGTCTTCGTCCACTTCCCCTTCCCCTCTGGTACTACAATCGCCTCCTCACCGAGCTGATGGCGCACAGGATAACTCCAGTGGTGAGTCGGCCGCAGGCTGTCTTCGTCTACTTCCCCCTCCCCTCTGGTAACACAACCGCCTCCTCACCGAGCTGATGGCTCACAGGATAACTCCCGTGGTGAGTCGGCCGCAGGCTGTCTTCGTCCACTTTCCCCTCCCCTCTGGTACTACAACCGCCTCCTCACCGAGCTGATGGCGCACAGGATAACTCCAGTGGTGAGTCGGCCGCAGGCTGTCTTCGTCCACTTCCCCTTCCCCTCTGGTACTACAACCGCCTCCTCACCGAGCTGATGGCGCCGAGGATAACTCCAGTGGTGAGTCGGCCGCAGGCTCTCTTCGTCCACTTCCCCTTCCCCTCTGGTACTACAACCGCCTCCTCACCGAGCTGATGGCGCACAGGATAACTCCCGTGGTGGGTCGGCCGCAGGCTGTCTTCGTCCACTTCCCCTTCCCCTCTGGTACTACAACCGCCTCCTCACCGAGCTGATGGCTCACAGGATAACTCCCGTTGTGAGTCGGCCGCAGGCTGTCTTTGTCCACTTCCCCTTCCCCTCTGGTACTACAACCACCTCCTCACCGAGCTGATGGCGCACAGGATAACTCCAGTGGTGAGTCGGCCGCAGGCTGTCTTCGTCCACTTGCCCTTCCCCTCTGGTACTACAACCGCCTCCTCACTGAGCTGATGGCGCACAGGATAACTCCAGTGTCGAGTCGGCCGCAGGCTGTCTTTGTCCACTTCCCCTTCCCCTCTGGTTCTACAACCGCCTCCTCACCGAGCTGATGGCGCACAGGATAACTCCAGTGGTGAGTCGGCCGCAGGCTGTCTTCGTCCACTTCCCCTTCCCCTCTGGTACTACAACCGCCTCCTCACCGAGCTGATGGTGCACAGGATAACTCCAGTGGTAAGTCGGCCGCAGGCTGTCTTCGTCCACTTCCCCTTCCCCTCTGGTACTACAACCGCCTCCTCACCGAGCTGATGGCGCACAGGATAACTCCAGTGGTGAGTCGGCCGCAGGCTATCTTCGTCCACTTCCCCTTCCCCTCTGGTACAACAACCGCCTCCTCACCGAGCTGATGGCGCACAGGATAACTCCAGTGGTGAGTCGGCCGCAGGCTGTCTTCGTCCACTTCCCCTTCCCCTCTGGTACTACAACCGCCTCCTCACCGAGCTGATGGCGCACAGGATAACTCCAGTGGTGAGTCGGCCGCAGGCTGTCTTCGTCCACTTCCCCCTCCCCTCTGGTACTACAACCGCCTCTTCACCGAGCTGATGGCGCACAGGGTAACTCCAGTGGTGAGTCGGCCGCAGGCTGTCTTCGTCCACTTCCCCTTCCCCTCTGGTACTACAACCGCCTCCTCACCGAGCTGATGGCGCACAGGATAACTCCAGTGGTGAGTCGGCCGCAGGCTGTCTTCGTCCACTTCCCCTTCCCCTCTGGTACTACAACCGCCTCCTCACCGAGCTGATGGCGCACAGGATAACTCCAGTGGTGAGTCGGCCGCAGACTGTCTTTGTCCACTTCCCCCTCCCCTCTGGTACTACAACCGCCTACTCACCGAGCTGATGGCGCACAGGATAACTCCCGTGGTGAGTCGGCCGCATGCAGTCTTCGTCCACTTACCCCTCCCCTCTGGTACTACAACCGCCTCCCCACGGAGCTGATGGCGCACAGGATAACTCCCATGGTGAGTCGGCCGCAGGCTGTCTTCGTCCACTTCCCCTTCCCCTCTGGTACTACAACTGCCTCCTCACCGAGCTGATGGCGCACAGGATAACTCACGTGGTGAGTCGGCCGCAGGCTGTCTTCGTCCACTTCTCCCTCCCCTCTGGTACTACAACCGCCTCCTCACCCAGCTGATGGCGCACAGGATAACTCCCGTGGTGAGTCGGCCGCAGGCTGTCTACGTCCACTTCCCCATCCCCTCTGGTACTACAACCGCCTCCTCACCGAGCTGATGGCGCACAGGATAACTCCCGTGGTGAGTCGGCTGCAGGCTGTCTTCGTCCACTTCCCCCTCCCCTCTTGTACTACAACCGCCTCCTCACCGAGCTGATGGTGCACAGGATTACTCCCGTGGTGAATCGGCCGCAGGCTGTCTTCGTCCACTTCCCCCTCCCCTCTGGTACTACAACCGCCTCCTCACCGAGCTGATGGCGCACAGGATAACTCCCGTGGTGAGTTGGCCGCAGGCTGTCTTTGTCCACTTCCCCCTCCCCTCTGGTACAACAACCGCCTCCTCACCGAGCTGATGGCGCACAGGATAACTCCCGTGGTGAGTCGGCCGCAGGCTGTCTTCGTCCACTTCCCCCTCCCCTCTGGTACAGCAACCGCCTCCTCACCGAGCTGCTGGCGCACAGGATAACTCCCGTGGTGAGTCGGCCGCAGGCTGTCTTCGTCCACTTCCCCCTCCCCTCTGCTACTACAACCGCCTCCTCACCGAGCTGATGGTGCACAGGATAACTCTCGTGGTGAGTCGGCCGCAGGCTGTCTTCGTCCACTTCCCATTCCCCTCTGGTACTACAACCGCCTCCGCACCGAGCTGATGGCGCACAGGATAACTTCCGTGGTGAGTCGGCCGCAGGCTGTCTTCGTCCACTTCCCCTTCCCCTCTGGTACTACAACCGCCTCCTCACCGAGCTGATGGCGCACAAAATAACTCCCGTGGTGAGTCGGCCGCAGGCTGTCTTCGTCCACTTCTCCCTCCCCTCTGGTACTACAACCGCCTCCTCACCGAGCTGATGGCGCACAGGATAACTCCCGTGGTGAGTCGGCCGCAGGCTGTCTTCGTCCACTTCCCCATCCCCTCTGGTACTACAACCGCCTCCTCACCGAGCTGATGGCGCACAGGATAACTCCCGTGGTGAGTCGGCCGCAGGCTGTCTTCGTCCACTTCCCCCTCCCCTCTGGTACTACAACCGCCTCCTCACCGAGCTGATGGCGCACAGGATAACTCCCGTGGTGAATTGGCCGCAGGCTGTCTTCGTCCACTTCCCCCTCACCTCTGGTACTACAACCGCCTCCTCACCGAGCTGATGGCGCACAGGATAACTCACGTGGTGAGTCGGCCGCAGGCTGTCTTCGTCCACTTCCCCCTCCCCTCTGGTACTACAGCCGGCTCCTCACCGAGCTGATGGCGCACAGGATAACTCCCATGGTGAGTCGGCCGCAGGCTGTCTTCGTCCACTTCCCCCTCCCCTCTGGTACTACAACCGCCTCCTCATTGAGCTGATGGTGCACAGGATAACTATCGTGGTGAGTCGGCCGCAGGCTGTCTACGTCCACTTCCCCTTCCCCTCTGGTACTACAACCGCTTCCTCACCGAGCTGATGGCGCACAGGATAACTCCCGTGGTGAGTCGGCCGCAGGCTGTCTTCGTCCACTTCCACCTCCCCTCTGGTACTACAACCGCCTCCTCACAGAGCTGATGGCGCACAGGATAACTCCCATGGTGAGTCGGCCGCAGGCTGTCTTCGTCCACTTCCCCCTCCCCTCTGGTACTACAACCGCCTCCTCACCGAGCTGATGGTGCACAGGATGACTCCCGTGGTGAGTCGGCCGCAGGCTGTCTTCGTCCACTTCCCCCTCCCCTCTGGTACTACAACCGCCTCCTCACCGAGCTCATGGCGCACAGGATAACTCCCGTGGTGAGTCGGCCGCAGGCTGTCTTCTTCCACTTCCCCCTCCCCTCTGGTACTACAACCACCTCCTCACCGAGCTGATGGCGCACAGGATAACTCCCGTGGTGAGTCGGCCGCAGGCTGTCTTCGTCCACTTTCCCCTCCCCTCTGGTACTACAACCGCCTCCTCACCGAGCTGATGGCGCACAGGATAACTCCCGTGGTGTGTCGGCCGCAGGCTGTCTTCGTCCACTTCCCCCTCCCCTCTGGTACTACAACCGCCTCCTCACCGAGCTGATGGCGCACAGGATAACTCACGTGGTGAGTCGGCCGCAGGCTGTCTTCGTCCACTTCCCCCTCCCCTCTGGTACTACAACCGGCTCCTCACCGAGCTGATGGCGCACAGGATAACTCCCGTGGTGAGTCGGCCTCAGGCTGTCTTCGTCCACTTCCCCCTCCCCTCTGGTACTACAACCGTCTCCTCACCGAGCTTATGGCGCACAGGATAACTCCCGTGGTGAGTCGGCCGCGGGCTGTCTTCGTCCACTTCCCCCTCCCCTCTGGTACTACAACCGCCTCCTCGCCGAGCTGATGGCGCACAGGATAACTCCCGTGGTGAGTCGGCCGCAGGCTGTCTTCGTCCACTTCCTCTTCCCCTCTGGTACTACAACCGCCTCCTCACCGAGCTGATGGCGCACAGGATAACTCCCGTGGTGAGTCGGCCGCAGGCTGTCTTCGTCCACTTCCCCTTCCCCTCTGGTACTACAACCGCCTCCTCACCGAGCTGATGGCGCACAGGATAACTCCCGTGGTGAGTCGGCCGCAGGCTGTCTTCGTCCACTTCCCCCTCCCCTCTGGTACTACAACCGCCACCTCACCGAGCTGATGGCGCAAAGGATAACTCCCGTGTTGAGTCGGCCGCAGGCTGTCTTCGTCCACTTCCTCCTCCCCTCTGGTACTACAACCGCCTCCTCACCGAGCTGATGGCGCACAGGATAACTCCAGTGGTGAGTCGGCCGCAGGCTGTCTTCGTCCACTTCGCCTTCCCCTCTGGTACTACAACCGCCTCCTCACCGAGCTGATGGCGTACAAGATAACTCCCGTGGTGAGTCGGCCGCAGGCTGTCTTCGTCCACTTCCCCTTCCCCTCTGGTACTACAACCGCCTCCTCACCGAGCTGATGGCGCACAGGATAACTCCAGTGGTGAGTCGGCCGCAGGCTGTCTTCGTCCACTTCCCCCTCCCCTCTGGTACTACAACCGCCTCCTCACCGAGCTGCTGGCACACAGGATAACTCCCGTGGTGAGTCGGCCGCAGGCTGTCTTCGTCCACATCCCCCTCCCCTCTGGTACTACAACCGCCTCCTCACCGAGCTGATGGCGCACAGGATAACTCCAGTGGTGAGTCGGCCGCAGGCTGTCTTCGTCCACTTCCCCTTCTCTTCTGGTACTACAACCGCCTCCTCACCAAGCTGATGGCGCACAGGATAACTCCCGTGGTGAGTCGGCCGCAGGCTGTCTTCGTCCACTTCCCCTTCCCCTCTGGTACTACAATCGCCTCCTCACCGAGCTGATGGCGCACAGGATAACTCCAGTGGTGAGTCGGCCGCAGGCTGTCTTCGTCTACTTCCCCCTCCCCTCTGGTAACACAACCGCCTCCTCACCGAGCTGATGGCTCACAGGATAACTCCCGTGGTGAGTCGGCCGCAGGCTGTCTTCGTCCACTTTCCCCTCCCCTCTGGTACTACAACCGCCTCCTCACCGAGCTGATGGCGCACAGGATAACTCCAGTGGTGAGTCGGCCGCAGGCTCTCTTCGTCCACTTCCCCTTCCCCTCTGGTACTACAACCGCCTCCTCACCGAGCTGATGGCGCACAGGACGACTCCCGTGGTGCGTCGGCCGCAGGCTGTCTTCGTCCACTTCCACTTCCCCTCTGGTACTACAACCGCCTCCTCACCGAGCTGATGGCGCACAGGATACCTCCAGTGGTGAGTCGGCCGCAGGCTGTCTTCGTCCACTTCCCCTTCCCCTCTGGTACTACAACCGCCTCCTCACCGAGCTGATGGCGCCCAGGATAACTCCAGTGGTGAGTCGGCCGCAGGCTCTCTTCGTCCACTTCCCCTTCCCCTCTGGTACTACAACCGCCTCCTCACCGAGCTGATGGCGCACAGGATAACTCCCGTGGTGAGTCGGCCGCAGGCTGTCTTCGTCCACTTCCCCTTCCCCTCTGGTACTACAACCGCCTCCTCACCGAGCTGATGGCGCACAGGATAACTCCCGTTGTGAGTCGGCCGCAGGCTGTCTTCATCCACTTCCCCTTCCCCTCTGGTACTACAACCACCTCCTCACCGAGCTGATGGCGCACAGGATAACTCCAGTGGTGAGTCGGCCGCAGGCTGTCTTCGTCCACTTGCCCTTCCCCTCTGGTACTACAACCGCCTCCTCACTGAGCTGATGGCGCACAGGATAACTCCAGTGGTGAGTCGGCCGCAGGCTGTCTTTGTCCACTTCCCCTTCCCCTCTGGTACTACAACCGCCTCCTCACCGAGCTGATGGCGCACAGGATAACTCCAGTGGTGAGTCGGCCGCAGGCTGTCTTCGTCCACTTCCCCTTCCCCTCTGGTACTACAACCGCCTCCTCACCGAGCTGATGGCGCACAGGATAACTCCAGTGGTAAGTCGGCCGCAGGCTGTCTTCGTCCACTTCCCCTTCCCCTCTGGTACTACAACCGCCTCCTCACCGAGCTGATGGCGCACAGGATAACTCCAGTGGTGAGTCGGCCGCAGGCTATCTTCGTCCACTTCCCCTTCCCCTCTGGTACAACAACCGCCTCCTCACCGAGCTGATGGCGCACAGGATAACTCCAGTGGTGAGTCGGCCGCAGGCTGTCTTCGTCCACTTCCCCTTCCCCTCTGGTACTACAACCGCCTCCTCACCGAGCTGATGGCGCACAGGATAACTCCAGTGGTGAGTCGGCCGCAGGCTGTCTTCGTCCACTTCCCCCTCCCCTCTGGTACTACAACCGCCTCCTCACCGAGCTGATGGCGCACAGGGTAACTCCAGTGGTGAGTCGGCCGCAGGCTGTCTTCGTCCACTTCCCCTTCCCCTCTGGTACTACAACCGCCTCCTCACCGAGCTGATGGCGCACAGGATAACTCCAGTGGTGAGTCGGCCGCAGGCTGTCTTCGTCCACTTCCCCTTCCCCTCTGGTACTACAACCGCCTCCTCACCGAGGTGATGGCGCACAGGATAACTCCAGTGGTGAGTCGGCCGCAGGCTGTCTTCGTCCACTTCCCCCTCCCCTCTGGTACTACAACCGCCTCCTCACCGAGCTGATGGCGCACAGGATAACTCCAGTGGTGAGTCGGCCGCAGGCTGTCTTCGTCCACTTCCCCTTCCACTCTGGTACTACAACCGCCTCCTCACCGAGCTGATGGCGCACAGGATAACTCCAGTGGTGAGTCGGCCGCAGGCTGTCTTCGTCCACTTCCCCTGCCCCTCTGGTACTACAACCGCCTCCTCACCGAGCTGATGGCGCACAGGATAACTCCAGTGGTGAGTCGGCCGCAGGCTATCTTCGTCCACTTCCCCTTCCCCTCTGGTACAACAACCGCCTCCTCACCGAGCTGATGGCGCACAGGATAACTCCAGTGGTGAGTCGGCCGCAGGCTGTCTTCGTCCTCTTCCCCTTCCCCGCTGGTACTACAACCGCCTCCTCACCGAGCTGATGGCGCACAGGATAACTCCAGTGGTGAGTCGGCCGCAGGCTGTCTTCGTCCACTTCCCCTTCCCCTCTGGTACTACAACCGCCTCCTCACCGAGCTGATGGCGCACAGGATAACTCCAGTGGTGAGTCGGCCGCAGGCTGTATTCGTCCACTTCCCCCTCCCCTCTGGTACTACAACCGCCTCCTCACCGAGCTGATGGCGCACAGGATAACTCCAGTGGTGAGTCGGCCGCAGGCTGTCTTCGTCCACTTCCCCTTCCACTCTGGTACTACAACCGCCTCCTCACCGAGCTGATGGCGCACACGATAACTCCAGTGGTGAGTCGGCCGCAGGCTGTCTTCGTCCACTTCCCCTTCCCCTCTGGTACTACAACCGCCTCCATACCGAGCTGATGGCGCACAGGATAACTCCAGTGGTGAGTCGGCCGCAGGCTGTCTTCGTCCACTTCCCCCTCCCCTCTGGTACTACAACCGCCTCCTCACCGAGCTGATGGCGCACAGGGTAACTCCAGTGGTGAGTCGGCCGCAGGCTGTCTTCGTCCACTTCCCCTTCCCCTCTGGTACTACAACCGCCTCCTCACCGAGCTGATGGCGCACAGGATAACTCCAGTGGTGAGTCGGCCGCAGGCTGTCTTCGTCCACTTCCCCTTCCCCTCTGGTACTACAACCGCCTCCTCACCGAGCTGATGGCGCACAGGATAACTCCAGTGGTGAGTCGGCCGCAGGCTGTCTTCGTCCACTTCCCCCTCCCCTCTGGTACTACAACCGCCTCCTCACCGAGCTGATGGCGCACAGGATAACTCCAGTGGTGATTCGGCCGCAGGCTATCTTCGACCACTTCCCCCTCCCCTCTGGTACTACAACCGCCTCCTCACCGAGCTGATGGCGCACAGGATAACTCCAGTGGTGAGTCGGCCGCAGGCTGTCTTCGTCCACTTCCCCTTCCCCTCTGGTACTACAACCGCCTCCTCACCGAGCTGATGGCGCACAGGATGACTCCAGTGGTGAGTCGGCCGCAGGCTGTCTTCGTCCACTTCCCCTTCCCCTCTGGTACTACAACCGCCTCCTCACCGAGCTGATGGCGCACAGGATAACTCCAGTGGTGAGTCGGCCGCAGGCTGTCTACGTCCACTTCCCCTTCCCCTCTGGTACTACAACCGCCTCCTCACCGAGCTGATGGCGCACAGGATAACTCCAGTGGTGAGTCGCCCGCAGGCTGTCTTCGTCCACTTCCCCCTCCCCTCTGGTACTACAACCGCCTCCTCACCGAGCTGATGGCGCACAGGATAACTAAAGTGGTGAGTCGGCTGCAGGCTGTCTTCGTCCACTTCCCCTTCCCCTCTGGTACTACAACCGCCTCCTCACCGAGCTGATGGCGCACAGGATAACTCCAGTGGTGAGTCGGCCGCAGGCTGTCTTCGTCCACTTCCCCTTCCCCTCTGGTACTACAACCGCCTCCTCACCGAGCTGATGGCGCACAGGATAACTCCAGTGGTGAGTCGGCCGCAGGCTGTCTTCGTCCACTTCCCCTTCCCCTCTGGTACTAAAACCGCCTCCTTACCGAGCTGATGACGCACAGGATAACTCCAGTGGTGAGTCGGCCGCAGGCTGTCTTCGTCCACTTCCCCTTCCCCTCTGGTACTACAACCGCCTCCTCACCGAGCTGATGGCGCACAGGATAACTCCAGTGGTGAGTCGGCCGCAGGCTGTCTTCGTCCACTTCCCCTTCCCCTCTGGTACTACAACCGCCTCCTCACCGAGCTGATGGCGCACAGGATAACTCCAGTGGTGAGTCGGCCGCAGGCTGTCTTCGTCCACTTCCCCTTCCCCTCTGGTACTACAACCGCCTTCTCACCGAGCTGATGGCGCACAGGATAACTCCAGTGGTGAGTCGGCCGCAGGCTGTCTTCGTCCACTTCCCCTTCCCCTCTGGTACTACAACCGCCTCCTCACCGAGCTGATGGCGCACAGGATAACTCCAGTGGTGAGTCGGCCGCAGGCTGTCTTCGTCCACTTCCCCTTCCCCTCTGGTACTACAACCGCCTCCTCACCGAGCTGATGGCGCACAGGATAACTCCAGTGGTGAGTCGGCCGCAGGCTGTCTTCGTCCACTTCCCCTTCCCCTCTGGTACTACAACCGCCTCCTCACCGAGCTGATGGCGCACAGGATAACTCCAGTGGTGAGTCGGCCGCAGGCTGTCTTCGTCCACTTCCCCTTCCCCTCTGGTACTACAACCGCCTCCTCACCGAGCTGATGGCGCACAGGATAACTCCAGTGGTGAGTCGGCCGCAGGCTGTCTTCGTCCACTTCCCCTTCCCCTCTGGTATTACAACCGCCTCCTCACCGAGCTGATGGCGCACAGGATAACTCCAGTGGTGAGTCGGCCGCAGGCTGTCTTCGTCCACTTCCCCATCCCCTCTGGTACTACAACCGCCTCTTCACCGAGCTGATGGCGCACAGGATAACTCCAGTGGTGAGTCGGCCGCAGGCTGTCTTCGTCCACTTCCCCTTCCCCTCTGGTACTACAACCGCCTCCTCACCGAGCTGATGGCGCACAGGATAACTCCAGTGGTGAGTCGGCCGCAGGCTGTCTTCGTCCACTTCCCCTTCCCCTCTGGTATTACAACCGCCTCCTCACCGAGCTGATGGCGCACAGGATAACTCCAGTGGTGAGTCGGCCGCAGGCTGTCTTCGTCCACTTCCCCATCCCCTCTGGTACTACAACCGCCTCTTCACCGAGCTGATGGCGCACAGGATAACTCCAGTGGTGAGTCGGCCGCAGGCTGTCTTCGTCCACTTCCCCTTCCCCTCTGGTATTACAACCGCCTCCTCACCGAGCTGATGGCGCACAGGATAACTCCAGTGGTGAGTCGGCCGCAGGCTGTCTTCGTCCACTTCCCCCTCCCCTCTGGTACTACAACCGCCTCCTCACCGAGCTGATGGCGCACAGGATAACTCCAGTGGTGAGTCGGCCGCAGGCTGTCTTCGTCCACTTCCCCTTCCCCTCTGGTACTACAACCGCCTCCTCACCGAGCTGATGGCGCACAGGATAACTCCAGTGGTGAGTCGGCCGCAGGCTGTCTTCGTCCACTTCCCCCTCCCCTCTGGTACTACAACCGCCTCCTCACCGAGCTGATGGCGCACAGGATAACTCCAGTGGTGAGTCGGCCGCAGGCTGTCTTCGTCCACTTCCCCTTCCACTCTGGTACTACAACCGCCTCCTCACCGAGCTGATGGCGCACAGGATAACTCCAGTGGTGAGTCGGCCGCAGGCTGTCTTCGTCTTCTTCCCCTTCCCCTCTGGTACTACAACCGCCTCCTCACCGAGCTGATGGCGCACAGGATAACTCCAGTGGTGAGTCGGCCGCAGGCTGTCTTCATCTACTTCCCCTTCCCCTCTGGTACTACAACCGCCTCCTCACCGAGCTGATGGCGCACAGGATAACTCCAGTGGTGAGTCAGCCACAGGCTGTCTTCGTCCACTTCCCCCTCCCCTCTGGTACTACAACCGCCTCCTCACCGAGCTGATGGCGCACAGGATAACTCCAGTGGTGAGTCGGCCGCAGGCTGTCTTCGTCCACTTCCCCTTCCCCTCTGGTACTACAACCGCCTCCTCACCGAGGTGATGGCGCACAGGATAACTCCAGTGGTGAGTCGGCCGCAGGCTGTCTTCGTCCACTTCCCCCTCCCCTCTGGTACTACAACCGCCTCCTCACCGAGCTGATGGCGCACAGGATAACTCCAGTGGTGAGTCGGCCGCAGGCTGTCTTCGTCCACTTCCTCTTCCCCTCTGGTACTACAACCGCCTCCTCACCGAGCTGATGGCGCACAGGATGACTCCAGTGGTGAGTCGGCCGCAGGCTGTCTTCGTCCACTTCCCCTTCCCCTCTGGTACTACAACCGCCTCCTCACCGAGCTGATGGCGCACAGGATAACTCCAGTGGTGAGTCGGCCGCAGGCTGTTTTCGTCCACTTCCCCCTCCCCTCTGGTACTACAACCGCCTCCTCACCGAGCTGATGGCGCACAGGATAACTACAGTGGTGAGTCGGCCGCAGGCTGTCTTCGTCCACTTCCCCTTCCCCTCTGGTACTACAACCGCCTCCTCACCGAACTGATGGCGCACAGGATAACTCCAGTGGTGAGTCGGCCGCAGGCTGTCTTCGTCCACTTCCCCTTCCCCTCTGGTACTACAACCGCCTCCTCACCGAGCTGATGGCGCACAGGATAACTCCAGTGGTGAGTCGGCCGCAGGCTGTCTTCGTCCACTTCCCCTTCCCCTCTGGTACTACAACCGCCTCCTTACCGAGCTGATGACGCACAGGATAACTCCTGTGGTGAGTCGGCCGCAGGCTGTCTTCGTCCACTTCCCCTTCCCCTCTGGTACTACAACCGCCTCCTCACCGAGCTGATGGCGCACAGGATAACTCCAGTGGTGAGTCGGCCGCAGGCTGTCTTCGTCCACTTCCCCTTCCCCTCTGGTACTACAACCGCCTCCTCACCGAGCTGATGGCGCACAGGATAACTCCAGTGGTGAGTCGGCCGCAGGCTGTCTTCGTCCACTTCCCCTTCCCCTCTGGTACTACAACCGCCTCTTCACCGAGCTGATGGCGCACAGGATAACTCCAGTGGTGAGTCGGCCGCAGGCTGTCTTCGTCCACTTCCCCTTCCCCTCTGGTACTACAACCGCCTCCTCACCAAGCTGATGGCGCACAGGACAACTCCAGTTGTGAGTCGGCAGCAGGCTGTCTTCGTCCACTTCCCCTTCCCCTCTGGTACTACAACCGCCTCCTCACCGAGCTGATGGCGCACAGGACAACTCCAGTGGTGAGTCGGCCACAGGCTGTCTTCGTCCACTTCCCCCTCCCCTCTGGTACTACAACCGCCTCCTCACCGAGCTGATGGCGCACAGGATAACTCCAGTGGTGAGTCGGCCGCAGGCTGTCTTCGTCCACTTCCTCTTCCCCTCTGGTACTACAACCGCCTCCTCACCGAGCTGATGGCGCACAGGATAACTCCAGTGGTGAGTCGGCCGCAGGCTGTCTTCGTCCACTTCCCCTTCCCCTCTGGTACTACAACCGCCTCCTAACCGAGCTGATGGCGCACAGGATAACTCCAGTGGTGAGTCGGCCGCAGGCTGTCTTCGTCCACTTCCCCTTCCCCTCTGGTACTACAACCGCCTCCTCACCGAGCTGATGGCGCACAGGATAACTCCAGTGGTGAGTCGGCCGCAGGCTGTCTTCGTCCACTTCCCCCTCCCCTCTGGTACTACAACCGCCTCCTCACCGAGCTGATGGCGCACAGGATAACTCCAGTGGTGAGTCGGCCGCAGGCTGTCTTCATCCACTTCCCCTTCCCCTCTGGTACTACAACCGCCTCCTCACCGAGCTGATGGCGCACGGGATAACTCCAGTGGTGAGTCGGCCGCAGGCTGTCTTCGTCCACTTCCCCTTCCCCTCTGGTACTACAACAGCCTCCTCACCGAGCTGATGGCGCACAGGATAACTCCAGTGGTGAGTCGGCCGCAGGCTGTCTTCGTCCACTTTCCCCTCCCATCTGGTACTACAACCACCTCCTCACCGAGCTGATGGCGCACAGGATAACTCCAGTGGTGAGTCGGCCGCAGGCTGTCTTCGTCCACTTCCCCCTCCCCTCTGGTACTACAACCGCCTCCTCACCGAGCTGATGGCGCACACGATAACTCCAGTGGTGAGTCGGCCGCAGGCTGTCTTCGTCCACTTCCCCTTCCCCTCTGGTACTACAACCGCCTCCTCACCGATCTGATGGCGCACAGGATAACTCCAGTGGTGAGTCGGCCGCAGGCTGTCATCGTCCACTTCCCCTTCCCCTCTGGTACTACAACCACCTCCTCTCCGAGCTGATGGCGCACAGGATAACTCCAGTGGTGAGTCGGCCGCAGGCTGTCTTCGTCCACTTCCCCTTCCCCTCTGGTACTACAACCGCCTCCTCACCGAGCTGATGGCGCACAGGATAACTCCAGTGGTGAGTCGGCCGCAGGCTGTCTTCGTCCACTTCCCCCTCCCCTCTGGTACTACAACCGCCTCCTCACCGAGCTGATGGCGCACAGGATAACTCCAGTGGTGAGTCGGCAGCAGCCTGTCTTCGTCCACTTCCCCTTCCCCTCTGGTACTACAACCGCCTCCTCACCGAGCTGATGGCGCACAGGATAACTCCAGTGGTGAGTCGGCCGCAGGCTGTCTTCGTCCACTTCCCCTTCCCCTCTGGTACTACAACCGCCTCCTCACCGAGCTGATGGCGCACAGGATAACTCCAGTGGTGAGTCGGCCGCAGGCTGTCTTCGTCCACTTCCCCTTACCCTCTGGTACTACAACCGCCTCCTCACCGAGCTGATGGCGCACAGGATAACTCCAGTGGTGAGTCAGCCGCAGGCTGTCTTCGTCCACTTCCCCCTCCCCTCTGGTACTACAACCGCCTCCTCACCGAGCTGATGGCGCACAGGATAACTCCAGTGGTGAGTCGGCCGCAGGCTGTCTTCGTCCACTTCCTTTTCCCCTCTGGTACTACAACCGCCTCCTCACCGAGCTGATGGCGCACAGGATAATTCCAGTGGTGAGTCGGCCGCAGGCTGTCTTCGTCCACTTCCCCTTCCCCTCTGGTACTACAACCGCCTCCTCACCGAGCTGATGGCGCTCAGGATAACTCCAGTGTAGAGTCGGCCGCAGGCTGTCTTCGTCCACTTCCCCTTCCCCTCTGGTACTACAACCGGCTCCTCACCGAGCTGATGGCGCACAGGATAACTCCAGTGGTGAGTCGGCCGCAGGCTGTCTTCGTCCACTTCCCCTTCCCCTCTGGTACTACAACAGCCTCCTCACCGAGCTGATGGCGCACAGGATAACTCCAGTGGTGAGTCGGCCGCAGGCTGTCTTCGTCCACTTCCCCCTCCCATCTGGTACTACAACCACCTCCTCACCGAGCTGATGGCGCACAGGATAACTCCAGTGGTGAGTCGGCCGCAGGCTGTCTTCGTCCACTTCCCCCTCCCCTCTGGTACTACAACCGCCTCCTCACCGAGCTGATGGCGCACAGGATAACTCCAGTGGTGAGTCAGCCGCAGGCTGTCTTCGTCCACTTCCCCTTCCCCTCTGGTACTACAACCGCCTCCTCACCGAGCTGATGGCGCACAGGATAACTCCAGTGGTGAGTCGGCCGCAGGCTGTCTTCGTCCACTTCCCCTTCCCCTCTGGTACTACAACCACCTTCTCACCGAGCTGATGGCGCACAGGATAACTCCAGTGGTGAGTCGGCCGCAGGCTGTCTTCGTCCACTTCCCCTTCCCCTCTGGTACTACAACCGCCACCTCACCGAGCTGATGGCGCACAGGATAACTCCAGTGGTGAGTCGGCCGCAGGCTGTCTTCGTCCACTTCCCCCTCCCCTCTGGTACTACAACCGCCTCCTCACCGAGCTGATGGCGCACAGGATAACTCCAGTGGTGAGTCGGCAGCAGGCTGTCTTCGTCCACTTCCCCTTCCCCTCTGGTACTACAACCGCCTCCTCACCGAGCTGATGGCGCACAGGATAACTCCAGTGGTGAGTTGGCCGCAGGCTGTCTTCGTCCACTTCCCCTTCCCCTCTGGTACTACAACCGCCTCCTCACCGAGCTGATGGCGCACAGGATAACTCCAGTGGTGAGTCGGCCGCAGGCTAACTTCGTCCACTTCCCCTTACCCTCTGGTACTACAACCGCCTCCTCACCGAGCTGATGGCGCACAGGATAACTCCAGTGGTGAGTCAGCCGCAGGCTGTCTTCGTCCACTTCCCCCTCCCCTCTGGTACTACAACCGCCTCCTCACCGAGCTGATGGCGCACAGGATAACTCCAGTGGTGAGTCGGCCGCAGGCTGTCTTCGTCCACTTCCCCTTCCCCTCTGGTACTACAACCGCCTCCTCACCGAGCTGATGGCGCACAGGATAATTCCAGTGGTGAGTCGGCCGCAGGCTGTCTTCGTCCACTTCCCCTTCCCCTCTGGTACTACAACCGCCTCCTCACCGAGCTGATGGCGCACAGGATAACTCCAGTGTAGAGTCGGCCGCAGGCTGTCTTCGTCCACTTCCCCCTCCCCACTGGTACTACAACCGCCTCCTCACCGAGCTGATGGCGCACAGGATAACTCCAGTGGTGAGTCGGCCACAGGCTGTCTTCGTCCACTTCCCCTTCCCCTCTGGTACTACAACCGCCTCCTCACCGAGCTGATGGCGCACAGGATAACTCCAGTGGTGAGTCGGCCGCAGGCTGTCTTCGTCCACTTCCCCTTCCCCTCTGGTACTACAACAGCCTCCTCACCGAGCTGATGGCGCACAGGATAACTCCAGTGGTGAGTCGGCCGCAGGCTGTCTTCGTCCACTTCCCCTTCCCCTCTGGTACTACAACCGCCTCCTCACCGAGCTGATGGTGCACAGGATAACTCCAGTGGTGAGTCGGCCGCAGGCTGTCTTCGTCCACTTCCCCTTTTTCCTCTGGTACTACAACCGCCTCCTCACCGAGCTGATGGCGCACAGGATAACTCCAGTGGTGAGTCGGCCGCAGGCTGTCTTCGTCAACTTCCCCCTCCCATCTGGTACTACAACCGCCTCCTCAACGAGCTGATGGCGCACAGGATAACTCCAGTGGTGAGTCGGCCACAGGCTGTCTTCGTCCACTTCCCCTTCCCCTCTGGTACTACAACCGCCTCCTCACCGAGCTGATGGCGCATAGGATAACTCCAGTGGTGAGTTGGCCGCAGGCTGTCTTCGTCCACTTCCCTTCCCCTCTGGTACTACAACCGCCTCCTCACCGAGCTGATGGCGCACAGGATAACTCCAGTGGTGAGTCGGCCGCAGGCTGTCTTCGTCCACTTCCCCCTCCCCACTGGTACTACAACCGCCTCCTCACCGAGCTGATGGCGCACAGGATAACTCCAGTGGTGAGTCGGCCGCAGGCTGTCTTCGTCCACTTCCCCTTCCCCTCTGGTACTACAACCGCCTCCTCACCGAGCTGATGGCGCACAGGATAACTCCAGCGGTGAGTCGGCCCGCAGGCTGTCTTCGTCCACTTCCCCTTCCCCTCTGGTACTACAACCGCCTCCTCACCGAGCTGATGGCGCACAGGATAACTCCAGTGGTGAGTCGGCCGCAGGCTGTCTTCGTCCACTTCCCCTTCCCCTCTGGTACTACAACCGCCTCCTCACCCGAGCTGATGGCGCACAGGATAACTCCCGTGGTGAGTCGGCCGCAGGCTGTCTTCGTCCACTTCCCCTTTCCCTCTGGTACTACAACCACCTCCTCATCGAGCTGATGGCGCACAGGATAACTCCAGTGGTGAGTCGGCCGCAGGCTGTCTTCGTCCACTTCCCCTTCCCCTCTGGTACTACAACCGCCTCCTCACCGAGCTGATGGCGCACAGGATAACTCAGTGGTGAGTCGGCCGCAGGCTGTCTTCGTCCACTTCCTCTTCCCCTCTGGTACTACAACCGCCTCCTCACCGAGCTGATGGCGCACAGGATAACTCCAGTGGTGAGTCGGCCGCAGGCTGTCTTCGTCCACAACCCCTTCCCCTCTGGTACTACAACCGCCTCCTCACCGAGCTGATGGCGCACAGGATAACTCCAGTGGTGAATCGGCCGCAGGCTGTCTTCGTCCACTTCCCCTTCGCCTCTGGTACTACAACCGCCTCCTCACTGAGCTGATGGCGCACAGGATAACTCCAGCGGTGAGTCGGCCGCAGGCTGTCTTCGTCCACTTCCCCTTCCCCTCTGGTACTAACAACTGCCTCCTCACCGAGCTGATGGCGCACAGGATAACTCCAGTGGTGAGTCGGCCGCAGGCTGTCTTCGTCCACTTCCCCTTCCCCTCTGGTACTACAACCGCCTCCTCACCGAGCCTGATGGCGCACAGGATAACTCCCGTGGTGAGTCGGCCGCAGGCTGTCTTCGTCCACTTCCCCTTCCCCTCTGGTACTACAACCGCCTCCTCAACGAGCTGATGGCGCACAGGATAACTCCAGTGGTGAGGTCGGCCGCAGGCTGTCTTCGTCCACTTCCCCTTCCCCTCTGGTACTACAACCGCCTCCTCACTGAGCTGATGGCGCACAGGATAACTCCAGTGGTGAGTCGGCCGCAGGCTGTCTTCGTCCACTTCCCCCTCCCCTCTGGTACTACAACCGCCTCCTCACCGAGCTGATGGCGCACAGGATAACTCCAGTGGTGAGTCGGCCGCAGGCTGTCTTCGTCCACTTCCCCTTCCCCTCTGGTACTACAACCGCCTCCTCACCGAGCTGATGGTGCACAGGATAACTCCAGTGGTGAGTCGGCCGCAGGCTGTCTTCGTCCACTTCCCCTTCCCCTCTGGTACTACAACCGCCTCCTCACCGAGCTGATGGCGCACAGGAGATAACTCCCGTGGTGAGTCGACCGCAGGCTGTCTTCGTCCACTTCCCCTTCCCCTCTGGTACTACAACCGCCTCCTCACCGAGCTGATGGCGCACAGGATAACTCCAGTGGTGGGTCGGCCGCGGTCTGTCTTCGTCCACTTCCCTTCCCCTCTGGTACTACAACCGCCTCCTCACCGAGCTGATGGCGCACAGGATAACTCCAGTGGTGAGTCGGCCGCAGGCTGTCTTCGTCAACTTCCCCCTCCCATCTGGTACTACAACCGCCTCCTCAACGAGCTGATGGCGCACAGGATAACTCCAGTGGTGAGTCGGCCGCAGGCTGTCTTCGTCCACTTCCCCTTCCCTCTGGTACTACAACCGCCTCCTCACCGAGCTGATGGCGCATAGGATAACTCCAGTGGTGAGTTGGCCGCAGGCTGTCTTCGTCCACTTCCCTTCCCCTCTGGTACTACAACCGCCTCCTCACCGAGCTGATGGCGCACAGGATAACTCCAGTGGTGAGTCGGCCGCAGGCTGTCTTCGTCCACTTCCCCCTCCCCACTGGTACTACAACCGCCTCCTCACCGAGCTGATGGCGCACAGGATAACTCAGTGGTGAGTCGGCCGCAGGCTGTCTTCGTCCACTTCCCCTTCCCCTCTGGTACTACAACCGCCTCCTCACCGAGCTGATGGCGCACAGGATAACTCCAGCGGTGAGTCGGCCGCAGGCTGTCTTCGTCCACTTCCCCTTCCCCTCTGGTACTACAACCGCCTCCTCACCGAGCTGATGGCGCACAGGATAACTCCAGTGGTGAGTCGGCCGCAGGCTGTCTTCGTCCACTTCCCTTCCCTCTGGTACTACAACCGCCTCCTCACCGAGCTGATGGCGCACAGGATAACTCCTGTGGTGAGTCGGCCGCAGGCTGTCTTCGTCCACTTCCCCTTTCCCTCTGGTACTACAACCACCTCCTCATCGAGCTGATGGCGCACAGGATAACTCCAGTGGTGAGTCGGCCGCAGGCTGTCTTCGTCCACTTCCCCTTCCCCTCTGGTACTACAACCGCCTCCTCACCGAGCTGATGGCGCACAGGATAACTCCAGTGGTGAGTCGGCCGCAGGGCTGTCTTCGTCCACTTCCTCTTCCCCTCTGGTACTACAACCGCCTCCTCACCGAGCTGATGGCGCACAGGATAACTCCAGTGGTGAGTCGGCCGCAGGCTGTCTTCGTCCACAACCCCTTCCCCTCTGGTACTACAACCGCCTCCTCACCGAGCTGATGGCGCACAGGATAACTCCAGTGGTGAGTCGGCCGCAGGCTGTCTTCGTCCACTTCCCCTTCGCCTCTGGTACTACAACCGCCTCCTCACTGAGCTGATGGCGCACAGGATAACTCCAGCGGTGAGTCGGCCGCAGGCTGTCTTCGTCCACTTCCCTTCCCCTCTGGTACTACAACTGCCTCCTCACCGAGCTGATGGCGCACAGGATAACTCCAGTGGTGAGTCGGCCGCAGGCTGTCTTCGTCCACTTCCCCTTCCCCTCTGGTACTACAACCGCCACCTCACCGAGCTGATGGCGCACAGGATAACTCCCGTGGTGAGTCGGCCGCAGGCTGTCTTCGTCCACTTCCCCTTCCCCTCTGGTACTACAACCGCCTCCTCACCGAGCTGATGGCGCACAGGATAACTCCAGTGGTGAGAAGGCCGCAGGCTGTCTTCGTCCACTTCCCCTTCCCCTCTGGTACTACAACCGCCTCCTCACTGAGCTGATGGCGCACAGGATAACTCCAGTGGTGAGTCGGCCGCAGGCTGTCTTCGTCCACTTCCCCCTCCCCTCTGGTACTACAACCGCCTCCTCACCGAGCTGATGGCGCACAGGATAACTCCAGTGGTGAGTCGGCCGCAGGCTGTCTTCGTCCACTTCCCCTTCCCCTCTGGTACTACAACCGCCTCCTCACCGAGCTGATGGTGCACAGGATAACTCCAGTGGTGAGTCGGCCGCAGGCTGTCTTCGTCCACTTCCCCTTCCCCTCTGGTACTACAACCGCCTCCTCACCGAGCTGATGGCGCACAGGATAACTCCCGTGGTGAGTCGACTGCAGGCTGTCTTCGTCCACTTCCCCTTCCCCTCTGGTACTACAACCGCCTCCTCACCGAGCTGATGGCGCACAGGATAACTCCAGTGGTGGGTCGGCCGCGGTCTGTCTTCATCCACTTCCCCTTCCCCTCTGGTACTACAACCGCCTCCTCACCGAGCTGATGGCGCACAGGATAACTCCAGTGGTGAGTCGGCCGCGGGCTGTCTTCGTCCACTTCCCCTTCTTCTCTGTTACTACAACCGCCTCCTCACTGAGCTGATGGCGCACGGGATAACTCCAGTGGTGAGTCGGCCGCAGGCTGTCTTCGTCCACTTCCCCTTCCCCTCTGTACTACAACCGCCTCCTCACCGAGCTGATGGCGCACAGGATAACTCAGTGGTGAGTCGCCGCAGGCTGTCTTCATCCACTTCCCTTCCCCTCTGGTACTAAACCGCCTCCTCACCGAGCTGATGGCGCACAGGATAACTCCAGTGGTGAGTCGGCCGCAGGCTGTCTTCGTCAACTTCCCCTTCCCCTCTGGTACTACAACCGCCTCCTCACCGAGCTGATGGCGCACAGGATAACTCCAGTGGTGAGTCGGCCGCAGGCTGTCTTCGTCCACTTCCCCTTCCCCTCTGGTACTACAACCGCCTCCTCACCGAGCTGATGGCGCACAGGATAACTCCCGTGGTGAGTCGGCCGCAGGCTGTCTTCGTCCACTTCCCCTTCCCCTCTGGTACTACAACCGCCTCCTCTCCGAGCTGATGGCGCACAGGATAACTCCAGCGGTGAGTCGGCCGCAGGCTGTCTTCGTCCACTTCCCCTTCCCCTCTGGTACTACAACCGCCTCCTCACCGAGCTGATGGCGCACAGGATAACTCAGTGGTGAGTCGGCCGCAGGCTGTCTTCGTCCACTTCCCCTTCCCCTCTGGTACTACAACCGCCTCCTCACCGAGCTGATGGCGCACAGGATAACTCCCGTGGTGAGTCGGCCGCAGGCTGTCTTCGTCCACTTCCCCCTTTCCCTCTGGTACTACAACCACCTTCCTCATCGAGCTGATGGCGCACAGGATAACTCCAGTGGTGAGTCGGCCGCAGGCTGTCTTCGTCCACTTCCCCTTCCCTCTGGTACTACAACCGCCTCCTCACCGAGCTGATGGCGCACAGGATACTCCAGTGGTGAGTCGGCCGCAGGCTGTCTTCGTCCACTTCCTCTTCCCCTCTGGTACTACAACCGCCTCCTCACCGAGCTGATGGCGCACAGGATAACTCCAGTGGTGAGTCGGCCGCAGGCTGTCTTCGTCCACAACCCCTTCCCCTCTGGTACTACAACCCGCCTCCTCACCCGAGCTGATGGCGCACAGGATAACTCCAGTGGTGAGTCGGCCGCAGGCTGTCTTCGTCCACTTCCCTTCGCCTCTGGTACTACAACCGCCTCCTCACTGAGCTGATGGCGCACAGGATAACTCCAGCGGTGAGTCGGCCGCAGGCTGTCTTCGTCCACTTCCCTTCCCCTCTGGTACTACAACTGCCTCCTCACCGAGCTGATGGGCGCACAGGATAACTCCAGTGGTGAGTCGGCCGCAGGCTGTCTTCGTCCACTTCCCCTTCCCCTCTGGTACTACAACCGCCACCTCACTGAGCTGATGGCGCACAGGATAACTCCCGTGGTGAGTCGGCCGCAGGCTGTCTTCGTCCACTTCCCCTTCCCCTCTGGTACTACAACCGCCTCCTCACCGAGCTGATGGCGCACAGGATAACTCCAGTGGTGAGTCGGCCGCAGGCTGTCTTCGTCCACTTCCCCTTCCCCTCTGGTACTACAACCGCCTCCTCACTGAGCTGATGGCGCACAGGATAACTCCAGTGGTGAGTCGGCCGCAGGCTGTCTTCGTCCACTTCCCCCTCCCCTCTGGTACTACAACCGCCTCCTCACCGAGCTGATGGCGCACAGGATAACTCCAGTGGTGAGTCGGCCGCAGGCTGTCTTCGTCCACTTCCCTTCCCCTCTGGTACTACAACCGCCTCCTCACCGAGCTGATGGTGCACAGGATAACTCCAGTGGTGAGTCGGCCGCAGGCTGTCTTCGTCCACTTCCCCTTCCCCTCTGGTACTACAACCGCCTCCTCACCGAGCTGATGGCGCACAGGATAACTCCCGTGGTGAGTCGGACTGCAGGCTGTCTTCGTCCACTTCCCCTTCCCCTCTGGTACTACAACCGCCTCCTCACCGAGCTGATGGCGCACAGGATAACTCCAGTGGTGGGTCGGCCGCGGTCTGTCTTCATCCACTTCCCCTTCCCCTCTGGTACTACAACCGCCTCCTCACCGAGCTGATGGCGCACAGGATAACTCCAGTGGTGAGTCGGCCGCGGGCTGTCTTCGTCCACTTCCCCTTCTTCTCTGTTACTACAACCGCCTCCTCACTGAGCTGATGGCGCACGGGATACTCCAGTGGTGAGTCGGCCGCAGGCTGTCTTCGTCCACTTCCCCTTCCCTCTGGTACTACAACCGCCTCCTCACCGAGCTGATGGCGCACAGGATAACTCCAGTGGTGAGTCGGCCGCAGGCTGTCTTCATCCACTTCCCTTCCCCTCTGGTACTACAACCGCCTCCTCACCGAGCTGATGGCGCACAGGATAACTCCAGTGGTGAGTCGGCCGCAGGCTGTCTTCGTCAACTTCCCTTCCCCTCTGGTACCTACAACCGCCTCCTCACCGAGCTGATGGCGCACAGGATAACTCCAGTGGTGAGTCGGCCGCAGGCTGTCTTCGTCCACTTCCCTTCCCCTCTGGTACTACAACCGCCTCCTCACCGAGCTGATGGCGCACAGGATAACTCCCGTGGTGAGTCGGCCGCAGGCTGTCTTCGTCCACTTCCCCTTCCCCTCTGTACTACAACCGCCTCCTCACCGAGCTGATGGCGCACAGGATAACACCAGTGGTGAGTCGGCCGCAGGCTGTCTTCGTCCACTTCCCCTTCCCCTCTGGTACTACAACCGCCTCCTCACCGAGCTGATGGCGCACAGGATAACTCCAGTGGTGAGTCGGCCGCAGGCTGTCTTCGTCCACTTCCCCTTCCCCTCTGGTACTACAACCGCCTCCTCACCGAGCTGATGGCGCACAGGATAACTCCAGTGGTGAGTCGGCCGCAGGCTGTCTTCGTCCACTTCCCCTTCCCCTCTGGTACTACAACTGCCTCCTCACCGAGCTGATGGCGCACAGGATAACTCCAGCGGTGAGTCGGCCGCAGGCTGTCTTCGTGCACTTCCCCTTCCCCTCTGGTACTACAACCGCCTCCTCACCGAGCTGATGGCGCACAGGATAACTCCAGTGGTGAGTCGGCCGCAGGCTGTCTTCGTCCACTTCCCCTTCCCCTCTGGTACTACAACCGCCTCCTCACCGAGCTGATGGCGCACAGGATAACTCCCGTGGTGAGTCGGCCGCAGGCTGTCTTCGTCCACTTCCCCTTTCCCTCTGGTACTACAACCGCCTCCTCATCGAGGTGATGGCGCACAGGATAACTCCAGTGGTGAGTCGGCCGCAGGCTGTCTTCGTCCACTTCCCTTCCCCTCTGGTACTACAACCGCCTCCTCACCGAGCTGATGGCGCACAGGATAACTCAGTGGTGAGTCGGCCGCAGGCTGTCTTCGTCCACTTCCTCTTCCCCTCTGGTACTACAACCGCCTCCTCACCGAGCTGATGGCGCACAGGATAACTCCAGTGGTGAGTCGGCCGCAGGCTGTCTTCGTCCACAACCCCTTCCCCTCTGGTACTACAACCGCCTCCTCACCGAGCTGATGGCGCACAGGATAACTCCAGTGGTGAGTCGGCCGCAGGCTGTCTTCGTCCACTTCCCCTTCCCCTCTGGTACTACAACCGCCTCCTCACCGAGCTGATGGCGCACAGGATAACTCCAGCGGTGAGTCGGCCGCAGGCTGTCTTCGTCCACTTCCCCTTCCCCTCTGGTACTACAACTGCCTCCTCACCGAGCCTGATGGCGCACAGGATAACTCCAGTGGTGAGTCGGCCGCAGGCTGTCTTCGTCCACTTCCCCTTCCCCTCTGGTACTACAACCGCCTCCTCACCGAGCTGATGGCGCACAGGATAACTCCCGTGGTGAGTCGGCCGCAGGCTGTCTTCGTCCACTTCCCCTTCCCCTCTGGTACTACAACCGCCTCCTCACCGAGCTGATGGCGCACAGGATAACTCCAGTGGTGAGTCGGCCGCAGGCTGTCTTCGTCCACTTCCCCTTCCCCTCTGGTACTACAACCGCCTCCTCACTGAGCTGATGGCGCACAGGATAACTCCAGTGGTGAGTCGGCCGCAGGCTGTCTTCGTCCACTTCCCCCTCCCCCTCTGGTACTACAACCGCCTCCTCACCGAGCTGATGGCGCACAGGATAACTCCAGTGGTGAGTCGGCCGCAGGCTGTCTTCGTCCACTTCCCCTTCCCCTCTGGTACTACAACCGCCTCCTCACCGAGCTGATGGTGCACCGGATAACTCCAGTGGTGAGTCGGCCGCAGGCTGTCTTCGTCCACTTCCCCTTCCCCTCTGGTACTACAACCGCCTCCTCACCGAGCTGATGGCGCACAGGATAACTCCCGTGGTGAGTCGACCGCAGGCTGTCTTCGTCCACTTCCCCTTCCCCTCTGGTACTACAACCGCCTCCTCACCGAGCTGATGGCGCACAGGATAACTCCAGTGGTGAGTCCGGCGCGGGGCTGTCTTCGTCCACTTCCCCTTCCCCTCTGGTACTACAACCGCCTCCTCACCGAGCTGATGGCGCACAGGATAACTCAGTGGTGAGTCGGCCGCGGGCTGTCTTCGTCCACTTCCCCTTCTTCTCTGTTACTACAACCGCCTCCTCACTGAGCTGATGGCGCACCGGGATAACTCCAGTGGTGAGTCGGCCTCAGGCTGTCTTCGTCCACTTCCCCTTCCCCTCTGGTACTACAACCGCCTCCTCACCGAGCTGATGGCGCACAGGATAACTCCAGTGGTGAGTCGGCCGCAGGCTGTCTTCGTCCACTTCCCCTTCCCCTCTGGTACTACAACCGCCTCCTCACCAAGCTGATGGCGCACAGGATAACTCCAGTGGTGAGTCGGCCGCAGGCTGTCTTCGTCCACTTCCCCATCCCCTCTGGTACTACAACCGCCTCCTCACCGAGCAGATGGCGCACAGGATAACTCCAGTGGTGAGTCGGCCGCAGGCTGTCTTCGTCCACTTCCCCTTCCCCTCTGGTACTACAACCCGCCTCCTCACCGAGCTGATGGCGCACAGGATAACTCCCGTGGTGAGTCGGCCGCAGGCTGTCTTCGTCCACTTCCCCTTCCCCTCTGGTACTACAACCGCCTCCTCACCGAGCTGATGGCGCACAGGATAACACCAGTGGTGAGTCGCCGCAGGCTGTCTTCGTCCACTTCCCCTTCCCCTCTGGTACTACAACCGCCTCCTCACTGAGCTGATGGCGCACAGGATAACTCCAGTGGTGAGTCGGCCGCAGGGCTGTCTTCGTCCACTTCCCCTTCCCCTCTGGTACTACAACCGCCTCCTCACCGAGCTGATGGCGCACAGGATAACTCCAGTGGTGAGTCGGCCGCAGGCTGTCTTCGTCCACTTCCCCTTCCCCTCTGGTACTACAACCGCCTCCTCACCGAGCTGATGGCGCACAGGATAACTCCAGTGGTGAGTCGGCCGCAGGCTGTCTTCGTCCACTTCCCCTTCCCCTCTGGTACTACAACCGCCTCCTCACCGAGCTGATGGCGCACAGGATAACTCCAGTGGTGAGTCGGGCCGCAGGCTGTCTTCGTCCACTTCCCCTTCCCCTCTGGTACTACAACCGCCTCCTCACCGAGCTGATGGCGCACAGGATAACTCCAGTGGTGTGTCGGCCGCAGGCTGTCTTCGTCCACTTCCCCTTCCCCTCTGGCACTACAACCGCCTCCTCACCGAGCTGATGGCGCACAGGATAACTCCAGAGGTGAGTCGGGCCGCAGGCTGTCTTCGTCCCTTTCCCCTTCCCCTCTGGTACTACAACCGCCTCCTCACCGAGCTGATGGCGCACAGGATAACTCTAGTGGTGAGTCGGCTGCAGGCTGTCTTCGTCCACTTCCCCTTCCCCTCTGTACTACAACCGCCTCCTCACCGAGCTGATGGCGCACAGGATAACTCCAGTGGTGAGTCGGCCGCAGGCTGTCTTCGTCCACTTCCCCTTCGCCTCTGGTACTACAACCGCCTCCTCACCGAGCTGATGGCGCACAGGATAACTCCGTGGTGAGTCAGCCGCAGGCTGTCTTCGTCCACTTCCCCTTCCCCTCTGGTACTACAACCGCCTCCTCACCGAGCTGATGGCGCACAGGATAACTCCCGTGGTGAGTCGGCCGCAGGCTGTCTTCGTCCACTTCCCCTTACCCTCTGGTACTACAACCGCCTCCTCTCCGAGCTGATGGCGCACAGGATAACTCCCGTGGTGAGTCGGCCGCAGGCTGTCTTCGTCCACTTCCCCTTCCCCTCTGGTACTACAACCGCCTCCTCACCGAGCTGATGGCGCACTGGATAACTCCAGTGGTGAGTCGGCCGCAGGCTGTCTTCGTTCACTTCCCCTTCCCCCCTGGTACTACAACCGCCTCCTCACCGAGGTGATGGCGCACAGGATAACTCCAGTGGTGAGTCGGCCGCAGGCTGTCTTCGTCCACTTCCCCTTCCCCTCTGGTACTACAACCGCCTCCTCACCGAGATAATGGCGCACAGGATAACTCCCGTGGTGAGTCGGCCGCAGGCTGTCTTCGTCCACTTCCCCTTCCCCTCTGGTACTACAACCGCCTCCTCACCGAGCTGATGGCGCACAGGATAACTCCCGTGGTGAGTCGGCCGCAGGCTGTCTTCGTCCACTTCCCCTTTCCCTCTGGTACTACAACCGCCTCCTCACCGAGCTGATGGCGCACAGGATAACTCCAGTGGTGAGTCGGCCGCAGGCTGTCTTCGTCCACTTCCCCTTCCCCTCTGGTACTACAACCGCCTCCTCACCGAGCTGATGGCGCACAGGATAACTCCCGTGGTGAGTCGGCCGCAGGCTGTCTTCGTCCACTTCCCCTTCCCCTCTGGTACTACAACCGCCTCCTCACCGAGCTGATGCGCACAGGATAACTCCAGTGGTGAGTCGGCCGCAGGCTGTCATCGTCCACTTCCCCTTCCCCTCTGGTACTACAACCGCCTCCTCACCGAGCTGACGGCGCACAGGATAACTCCAGTGGTGAGTCGGCCGCAGCTGCCTTCGTCACTTCCCCCTTCCCCCCGCCCCTGAACCAGAGCCCTGTTATATTGTTATTGCATATTCAGGTTGTGTCGTACTATTCTAATGATAAACTCCGATAAGCCATTTAACCTATGTGTCGCTAAACGTTTTTATCTAAATCTACATGGATACTCTGCAAATCACATTTAGGTGCCTGGCAGAGGGTTCATCGAACCACCTTCACAATTCTCTATTACTCCAATCTCGTATAGTGCGCCGAAGGAATGAACACCTATACCTTTCCGTACGACCTCTGATTTCCCTTATTTTATCTAGGTGATCGGTCCTTCCTATGTAGGTCGGTGTCAACAAAATATTTTCGCATTCGGAGGAGAACGTTGGAGATTAGAATTTGGTGAGAAGATTTCGTCGCAACGAAAACGCCTTTCTTTTAATGATGTCCAGCCCAAATCCTGTATCATTTCTGTGACTGAAATGGTTCAAATGGCTCTGAGCACTATGGGACTTAACATCTATGGTCATCAGTCCCCTAGAACTTTATTACGTATAAAGCAGATGGCGTTCCAGTATTTCTATAAAAGCACTTCAGTATCGAATGTAAAGTTGCGTCAAAATTTCAAAGCAGTCCGTGAAGAACTTTCGGAGATTTGAGAGTCTGAAAAAACTAGAATGTACTTTTGTAGAAACTGTAAATGTTCCTAATCGCAAATCTCCAAAAGTTTTTGACCAGATGTTTAAAACATGATACAAAGTTTAATTGGAATACGCGTGTGTTTTTATAAA